>NC_074704.1:10400566-10434515 GCF_029448725.1 Salvelinus fontinalis
ATGCAGTAGCACTCACATTTGGACACACGTACTCATTCAAGGGTTTTCTTTATTTTTACTATTTTCTACATTGTAGAATAATAGTGAAGACGTCAAAACTATGAAATAACACATATGTGACCCGATTCAGGAAACTAGGCGTATGTCGCAAGTCACGACTTCAGAGGAGAGCCGTTTGAACGTAAAAATCTAAATGCGTTTTTTGGCAGAAATTCCTTCTCGAACTTGTGAACTTTCATGTGCCTTAATAACAAACATGTATGCCACCTGTAAATACAAATACAATTGTTAAATTACGAGCCTTGCTGGTTAAGCCACAGTAATAGTAAGCAAACTTCTCACTAGCCATGATTGTCTGAGGTAATGAGTGGGCTGGACATGCAGAGAGAGGAGTTCGGATTGGTCTGCCATATTGAAGTTGTCTGTCCATTTGAGCTCCTCAGTCTGTTTTGGTAATCCTGTCGAACGGCACGTTAAAAAAAAAAGTTTTGTATACTGGATTTGCATAAGTGTTGCTCTCTGTTTTCTGGAGAAAATCAGTGGAATTAGAGTATGATAGCTAAAGAGATGGAGAAAACACCTGTCTCCGGATTACATCTTCAAACCGTGCAACCGTGGTATGGCATTCCTGACAGGGAGACACGTCCATGATGCATATTTATAGTCTAGCATTAGCTAACTACATTTTCAGATATGACACATTTCTAATTTTGACAAAGTGGTTTCATTTCAAGCTAAAGTGTACTGTTAGCTGGCTGGTTCCCTAGCTGACGTTATTATTTGTTTCCCAGAGCCGTTTGCTTTTCTACTTAGAGCCTAATGTTAGCTAGCTAACATTGGACCTGGTTGGTTAGCTCCCAGCACTGTGGCATTATTGCCACTTTGTTCATTGTTGTTTAGCTATCTAATGTTAGCTGGCTGGCTTGTTAGCTAACGCTACGTGACGTGTGTACAACACCTGTTGCATATGGCCGGTGTCAGTAAACGTCTGCAAGAAAGCGTCATGAAATTGTTTTCAGCAGAACTGGTTAGGCTGTTTTCATGTTATCCAGAGGTAAACAAATCATCGGCCAGAGCGTCAAGTGTGTGCTCTGAAAGCGAAACAAGATGGGTGGGGCTAAAGCTTATTAAGAGGGTGTGAACAATGCTGAATGGGTGTAGACAAAGAAGAGCCCTAAACTAGATACCCAAACATTCAAAGGTGATTTTCTCAAAAGTGAGATTAAAAGCCAACTTTCAAAGCAGAAGTACTTTCCCATTGTTGCTCAAATGCCGTGTATGATATACCATTTTGTAGCTCTGAGTCTCTACTTTTAGCAGATGTAAAAAAACACCATTTCACATTTTACTACATAAGACCGAATCCAGGTGGTGAGTCACATATGGAATCATGTAGTAACCAAAACAAGACAAACCCCCGTAGGTGAACGGATGATCTCCACATGTCTGGTTTCCACCATGAAGCATGGAGGATGAGGTGTGATGGTGTGGGGGTGCTTTGCTGGTGACACGGTCTGTGATATATTTAGAATTCAAGGTACACTGGCTACCACAACATTCTGTAGCTATACGCCATCCCATCTGGTTTGCGCTTAGTGGGACTATCGTTTGTTTTTCAATAGGACAATGACACAACACACCTCCAGACTGTGTAAGGTCTATTTGACCAAGAAGGAGAGTGATGGAGTGCTGCATCAGATGACCTGGCCTCCATAATCACCCGACCTCAACCCAATTGAGATGGTTTGGCATGAGTTGGACCATAGAGTGAAGGAAAAGCAGCCAACAAGTGCTCAGCAAATGTGGGAACTCCTTCAAGACTGTTGGAAAATCATTCCAGATGAAGCTGGTTCAGAGAATGCCAAGAGTGTGCAAAGCTGTAATCAAGGCAAAGTGAGGCTACTTTGAAAAATCTAAAATATATTTTTGCACAACACACTTCTACCGGACCACTGAGGTTGCACCTGCAAAAGCCCCTGGCAGGATCTTAATTAGCATGAAATAAAGGTGCACTTTATTAAGCTCACCCAGTGCAATGGGTAGGTAGAGTTCACTCTTTAAAACCATTGGATTTGTCCATGATGCGCAAACCCTCCAGCACACCAGCTGAATGAAATCAAGCGAACTTAATCTCAATTGGGAAATTGGACCAATGGAAATTATGTTCAGTGGCTTGCAGATGTACCTAATTAACCAGCCAGATTAGAAGGGTCTAGGATTCCTTTGTAAGGCATAGGAAAAAGACAATCAGATACAATATCAGGGATCTCCTGGTAAGGCTTCTGGCTACTATTAGTTCTGAATACTGAGGTTTTGATGAGAAAAATGGCTGTGAGTTTTGAAGTGACTTTGAGGTAAGTTGTATGGCTCTAGTTTGTTTCCCTTGTCTTCCATGTTTTACAGGTAGCTGTATTTAACTGACTAGGATGTTTTTATTTTTATTTAGAATTTCTTGGATTTGTTGCTTGCTAATTGGAGGGGTAACCTGTTATCCTCCACCTAAAGGTGTGTTTTGTTCTGCACATTTTAATTCAGTAAAAATAACACTGTATAAATGGCAGAACTTCAAACGCTGGCATTTTACGATTTGATACTTTCTTTTCTTTTGTAGGTAATTATAGATATATTCCCCAAAATCAATTAAAAAGAACTGGCCACAATGCAGCGGAAGCTACCGGCTCCCGTGCCTCGGCAGGTGAAGCAGCCACCCGTAATGCCTCAGCAAGCGTCACGACTGGCCCAAATACCTTAGGTGGAGCAACCGGATCCCGTGCCTCAGCAGCAGAAGCAGTCACCCACAATGCCTCAGCAAGCATCACGACTGGCCCAAATACCTTAGCTGAAGCAACTGGCCACAATGCTTCATCAAGTGCTTCGACTGGCCCAAATACCTTAGGTGAAGCAGCTGGCCACGGTGCCTCGGCAGCGGAAGCAACTGGACACAATGCTTCATCAAGCGTCACGACTGGCCCAAATGCCTTAGGTGAAGCAAATGGCCACGTTGCCTCGGAAGCAACTGGCCACCATGCCTCGGCAGCGGAAGCAACTGGACACAGTGCCACGCAAGCGGCCACCCATAATGCCTCGGCAAGCATCACGACTGGCCCAAATACCTTAGGTGAAGAAAATGGCCACGTTGCCTCGGAAGCAACTGGCCACCATGCCTCGGCAGCGGAAGCAACTGGCCACAATGCTTCATCAACCGTCACGACTGGCCCAAATACCTTAGGTGAAGCAACTGGCCACAATGCTTCATCAAAATTCACGACTGGCACAAATGCCTTGGGTGAAGTATCCGACTCCCGTGCCTCAGCAGAAGCAGCAACCCATAATGCCTCAGCAAGTGTCACGACTGGCCCTCGAAATACCTTAGCTGAATCAACCAGACACTTTGCCTCATCAAGTGCGGAATCTGGTTCAAATGCCTCGGCAGAAGCCGCAGAAGCAGTCACCCATAATGCCTCAGCAAGCGTCACGACTGGCCCAAATACCTTAGGTGAAGCAAATGGCCATGGTGCCTCGGCAGCGGAAGCAACTGGCCACAATGCTTCATCAAAATTCACGACTGGCACAAATGCCTTGGGTGAAGTATCCGACTCCCTTGCCTCGGCAGGAGCCACAGGCGCCCTTGCCTCGGCAGGAGCCACAGGCGCCCTTGCCTCGGCAGGAGCCACAGGCGCCCTTGCCTCGGCAGGAGCCACAGGCGCCCTTGCCTCGGCAGGAGCCACAGGCGCCCTTGCCTCGGCAGGAGCCACAGGCGCCCTTGCCTCGGCAGGAGCCACAGGCGCCCTTGCCTCGGCAGGAGCCACAGGCGCCCTTGCCTCGGCAGGAGCCACAGGCGCCCTTGCCTCGGCAGGAGCCACAGGCGCCCTTGCCTCGGCAGGAGCCACAGGCGCCCTTGCCTCGGCAGGAGCCACAGGCGCCCTTGCCTCGGCAGGAGCCACAGGCGCCCTTGCCTCGGCAGGAGCCACAGGCGCCCTTGCCTCGGCAGGCGCCCTTGCCTCGGCAGGAGCCACAGGCCTTGAACAGGAGGGCCAATTCCTCAAGAAACATGGATTTTAGCAGCAGTGATGTTTCTCAGGATTTTGGGTCTGACGGTGACAATGAAAGCACCCAATGTTTCAGCTCCAGCAGCTTTCAAAGCAGCATCTTTGAACAGTCAGTTCTCATCCCAATATAGTTACAAATCGGTGTATGAGTGGCAACTTTCTACTCCCAAACCTGCCACACCACTGGGGAGGTTATACCTTTTTGATAGTGGAGATGCTCTCAAGGACCGTATTGACGTTGACATCTCTGAACTAAGCATATCCTCACCTGCTAAAAACTGACAACCTGCTAAAGGAACCCCACCACAAGGGAACAGCTACTGGGATGCAATGTAATGTACATTTTTTTTGACACATCTGAACTTTCTTCTGATTTTTAAATCCTTTGTACTAATCATCTATCAACAGAATTGCAATGGTAGATTCATCCTTTGGATGACAATCCTGAGTTGTTGCTGACACTTTAAGCTTCCACTGGATGCTTTTGCGTCGGCCAGAGTTGCTGCTGCTCATGCTACCCTGCATTACTTGTAAAACAATAAAATATTGTACCTTTAAAAGTTCCTCCTTGTGTTTTGAAATACTGTGTTTAATGTCTACCTTTGGCTTGCTGGTTGAGAACAGTGTTAGTTGCCAGTGCAATTTGTAGTAAAAGGGAATGTGGTTCACAGTTCCTAATCTTTTGGATTTCAAATATATAATTTATCTTTGCTGCTGGTTGACAAATCCCAAGATTGGCTCTACGTTAAAGCCACTGACCACGTTTACATCAATATTCCGTTACTCTGAATACTGAAGTACTTATTTTGTGTTTTACAAAAACCTGAGGAAGCTTGTACCCCGGAGATGGGCTGCTGTGGCATGTAAACCTCTAAATTCTGTGTTTGTGGTATGCACAGGCTCCGTTTCACATCTCATGGTTGTCTGACTCTGTCAAACAAATCATTTTAAAGTGGGCTACCTGCTCAGTTTGCTCCACCATAACTGAGCTTAACGGCTACTTTCACCCCTAATTTAGACAGGTTTCTGCTTACTTACATTAGGTAGGCCATTTCAACTTTAGTTTAATACATGCAGCTTCTTCTGTCATAACTTGTTGCCCCAGAAGACTAAAGTAGTGCTCACAAATGTCTTACGTTGATAGAATGAATGCATTAGTAATCTTAACAGGTAACATTATTTAAGGACCAGGTAGCATGCTAGAACAGTGGAAACATTGGTCCTGTGCCAAATGTAATTCTGACAGATTTTAAGGAAATGGAAAGCTGAGGATTGTTACTTCAGTTAGTCTTGGGTGTGTGTTTTATGTGGTTGAAATGCTGTCTGCTTGCACATTACACGTGCATTCACATTTTCCCTGAGACGCTGATAGAAATATTTATCCACTCCTGTTCCCAAGACAATTTAAAGATACATTTTTATCATTTCACTGCAACTGAAGTTAATATAAACTCTGCAAAAAATAAACCTCCTCTTACTGTCACCTGTTTATTTTCAGCAAACTTAACGTGTAAATATTTATATGAACATAAGATTCTACAACTGAGACAAACTGAACAAGTTCCATAGACATGACTAACAGAAATGGAATTATGTGTCCCTGAACAAAGGGGGAGACAAAATCTAAAGTAACAGTCAGAATCTGGTGTGGCCACCTGCTGTATTAAGTACTGCAGTGCATCTCCTCCTCATGGACTGTACCAGATTTGCCAGTTCTTGCTGTGAGATGTTACCCCACTCTTCCACCAAGGCACCTGCAAGTTCCCGGACATGTCTAGGGGGAATGCCCCTAGCCCTCACCCTCCGTTCCAACAGGTCCCAGACGTGCTCAATGGGATTGAGATCCGGGCTCTTCGCCTGTCGTGACAGAACACTGACATTCCTGTCTTGCAGGAAATAACAAACCGAACGAGAAGTATGGCTGGTGGCATTGTCATGCTGGAGGCTCATGTCAGGATGAGCCTGCAGGAAGGTTATCACATAAGGGAGGAGGACGTAACATAGCGTTGAGATTACCTGCAGTGACAAGCTCAGTCCGATGATGCTGTGACACACCGCCCCAGACCATGACGGACCTCCACCTCCAAATCGATCCCACTCCAGAGTACAGGCCTCGGTGTAACACTCATTCCTTCAACAATAAATGCGAATCCGACCATCACCCCTGGTAAGACAAAACCGCGACTCGTCAGTGAAGAGCACTTTTTGCAAGTCCTGTCTGGTCCAGCGACGCTGGGATTGTGCCCATAGGCGACGTTGTTGCCGGTGATGTCTGGTGAGGACCTGCCTTACAACAGGCCTACAAGTCCTCAGTCCAGCCTTTCTCAGCCTATTGCGGACAGTCTGAGCACTGATGGAGGGATTGTGCATTCCTGGTGTTAATCATTTTTTATTTTCTCCCCCTTTATTTAACCAGGTTAGCTAGTTGAGAACAAGTTCTCATTTACATCTGCGACCTGGCCAAGATAAAGCAAAGCAGTGTGACACAAACAACAGAGTTACACATGGAATCAACAAGCGTACAGTCAATAACACAATAGAAAAAAAGAAAGTCTATATACAGTGTGTGCAAATAGCGTGGGTGAGGTAAGGCAATAAATAGGCCATAGTAGTGAAGTAATTACAGTTTAGCAAATTAACACTGGAGTGATAGATGAGCAGATGAGGATGTGCAAGTAGAAATACTGGTGTGCAAAAGAGCAGAAAAGTAAATAAAAACAATATGGGGATGCGGTAGGTAGATTGGATGGGCTATTTACAGATGGGCTGTGTACAGCTGCAGCGATCGGTAAGCTGCTCAGATAGCTGATGTTTAAAGTTAGTGAGGGAAATATAGGTCTCCAGCTTCAGCGATTTTTCCAATTCATTCCAGTCATTGGCAGCAGAGAACAGGAAGGAAAGGCGGCCAAATGAGGTGTTGGCTTTGGGGACGACCAGTGAGATATACCTGCTGGAGCGTGTGCTATGGGTGGCTGTTGTTATCGTGACCATTGAGCTGAGATAAGGAGAAGCTTTACCTAGCATTGACTTATAGATGACCTGGAGCCAGTAGGTCTGGCGACTAGAGCGTACAGGTCGCAGTGGTGGGTGGTATAAGGAGCTTTAGTGACAAAACAGATGGCACTGTGATTTACTGCATCCAGTTCGCTGAGTAGAGTATTGGAAGCAGTTTTGTAAATGACATCGCCGAAGTCGAGGATCGGTAGGATAGTCAATTTTACGAGGGTATAGTTGGCGGTGTGAGTGATGGAGGCGTTGTTGCGAAATGGGAAGCCGATTCTAGATTTAATTTTGGATTGGATATTTTAATATGAGTCTGGAAGGAGAGTTTACAGCCTAGCCAGACACCTAGGTATTTGTAGTTGTCCACATATTCCACAAGTCAGAACCGTCCAGAGTAGTGATGCTAGTCGGGCGGGCGGGTGCGGGCAGCGAACTGTTGAAAAGCAATCATTTGGTTTTACTAGCGTTTCTCTTAACGCTAGTGGTCCGATTTTTTTTATTTTTTTTTTTTTTTTTTTTTTTAAATAACGTTCCCAGGGTAAACTAACTATTTCTCAGGTCCAGATCGTAGAATATTCATATAATTTACAGATTAGGATAGAAAACTTTCCAAAACTGTCAAAATATTGTCTGTGAGTATAACAAAACTTATTCTGCAGGCAAAAACCTGAGAAAATCTAACCCGGAAGTGATATATATATATTTTTGAATCTGTGTGTCCTGGCCTGTCTTACTTCCATTTAAAGGGGTATCAACCAGATTCCTTTCCCAATGGATTCCTCAGGCTGTGACCAGGCTTTAGACATAGTTTCAGGCTTTTATTTTGAAAAAGGAGCAAGATTTTTCAAAAGTAGTCAGGTGTCATCTGAATAGTTCCTGCACGCGAGAGGGTAGCTCTCCCTTTTCTTTTTCTCTCTTATTGAATAGGTTACAGTCCGGTTGAAATATTATCGATTATGTTTGTTAAAAACAACCTGAGAATTGATTATAAAAAAACATTTGACATGTTTCTACGACCATTACGGATACTTTTTGGAATGTTCGTCGAATAGAACGAGGCTTTGGTTTTCTGAACATAACGCGCAACCCAAATGGCGTTTTTTTATTTTGTTATAAAAGTAATATTTATCGAACAAAAATAACATTTGTTGTGTAACTGGGAGTCTCGTGAGTGCAAACATCCAAAGATTATCAAAGGTAAGCGATTAATTTTATTGCTCTCTGACTTTCGTGACCAAGCTAATATAAGGCTAACTGTTCTAGCATTGATTGATACACTCACAAAAGCTTAGATTGCTTTCGTTGCAAAGCATATTTTCAAAATCTGACACGATAGGTGGATTAACAACAAGCTAAGCTGTGTTTTGGTATATTTCACTTGTGATTGCATGATTATAAATATTTTTTGTAATATTTTGCGCCCTGCAATTCAGCGGTTGTTTAGGAAAATGATCCCGTAAAAGGGATCCGTAGCGCAGAGAAGTTAAGAGCAGTTGGAGGCCACGGAAGGAGTGTTGTATGGCATTGAAGCTCGTTTGGAGGTTAGTTAGCACAGTGTCCAAAGAAGGGTGAGATGTATACAGAATGGTGTTGTCTGCGTAGAGGTGGATCAGGGAATCACATGCAGCAAGAGCGACATCATTGATATGTACAGAGAAAAGAGTCGGCCCGAGAATTGAACACTGTGGTACCCCCATAGAGACTGCCAGAGGTCCGGACAACAGGCCCTTCGATTTGACACACTGAACTCTGTCTGAGAAGTAGTTGGTGAACCAGGCGAGGCAGTCATTTGAGAAACCAAGGCTGTTGAGTCTGCCGATAAGGATACGGTGATTGACAGAGTCGAAAGCCTTGGCCAGGTCGATGAAGACGGCTGCACAGTACTGTCTTTTATCGATGATGGTTGTGATATCATTTAGTACCTTGAGTGTGGCTGAGGTGCACCCGTGACCAGCTCGGAAACCGGATTGCACAGCGGAGAAGGTACGGTGGGATTCGAAATGGTCAGTGATCTTTTTATTAACTTTGCTTTCAAACTCTTTAGAAAGGCAGGGCTGGATGGATATAGGTCTGTAGCAGTTTGGGTCTAGAGTGTCACCCCCTTTGAAGAGCGGGATGACCGCGGCAGCTTTCCAATCTTTAGGGATCTCAGATGATACGAAAGTGGTTGAACAGACTGGTAATAGGGGTTGCAACAATGGCGGTGGATCATTTTAGAGGGTCCAGATTGTCTAGGCCAGCTGACTTGTACGGGTCCAGGTTTTTCAGCTCTTTTCAGAACATCTGCTATCTGGATTTGGGTGAAGGAGAAGCTGGTGAGGCTTGGGCAAGTAGCTGCGGCAAGTAGCTGTGTAACTCTGCAGTTGTTGCCATCCTGTACCTATCCCGCAGGTGTGATCTTCAGATGTACCGATCCTATGCAGGTGTTGTTACACGTGGTCTGTCACTGTGAGGACGATCAGCTGTCTGTCCTGTCTCCCTGTAACGCTGCCTTAGGTGTCTCACCGTTCGGACATGGCAATTTATCACCCTGGCCCCATCTGCACTCTTCATGCCTCCTTGCAGCATGCCTAAGGCACGTTCACCCAGATGACCAGGGACCCTGGGCATCTTTCTTTTGGTGTTTCTCAGACTCAGTAGAAAGGCCTCTTTTAGTGTCCTAAGTTGTCATAACTGTGACCTTAATTGCCTACCGTCTGTAAGCTGTTAGTGTCTTAACGAACGTTCAGCAGGTGCTTGTTCATTACTATTATTACTATTCCATTTAACCCATACAGTTAATTAGAACTACCCCCCCCTCCCCCCTACTTTCAATTTCCGCCTGAAGACATACCCAAATCTAACTGCCTCTAGCTCAGGCCCAGGAGCAAGGATATGCATATTCTTGGTACCATTTGAAAGGAAACACTCTGAAGTTTGTGTAAATGTGAATTGAATGTAGGAGAATATATCACAATAGATCTGGTTTAGATAATACTATGAAAAAATAATTAATTTTTAATTGTTGTATCATCATCTTTAAAATGAACAAGATAAAACAAACATTCAGATATGAATATGGGGACAATTTCAGTGAAAAACCTGAGGGCAACAGTACTTCTGCAAAGTTTCAGAATGATAACTTCCAAAATGAGTGTGCTACATGACATTTATCATGAAGTCACCCAGGTGTCCCACACAAGTAGCCCAAATGTACCCAAGTGGCCAAATTGGTGAAGGTATACATTTTGAAACAAATAACTATATACAAAATACCAAAATGGTATTCTAACACACCCCCAAAAAATGGAGGAAAAAAATTTGGGGAAAAAATATTGAAAAAAATATATATATTTACAAAATAACATGGGTAACTATTTACACACTTTCAATATTTGTAAGACCCTCAGTCCTCTATCAAATCAAATCAATTTATATAGTCCTCAAGAGTAAATATGAACAGTTTACCTCTAGATGGCCCGAGAGACAGCAGGGGTCCAGCTGGATGAACCAGCTTCAGAGGGGGATGGACACGTTGGCGGCAGACACACGCATCTCGACCATGCTCCCTCTAATCCATAATATGTAGACTGAGGAAGCATGCCGCTGGAGGAAGTATAGCCAATGTGTACTTTACACATTTCATTACATTTCTATATATTGCAAATAAACTGTAAAAACAATCACAAATAATATTTTATATTATTAATTTCAAACAACGGCATTAGCATGAGAAGAACTTTGCAGTCCAAAGCAATGTCCTCTCCGTTCAAAAAATATGCTTCCATTTGAGTCATGGTCGCTAACTGAGTCGTCTTCCAAAAGCATATGTTTCACTTTCACGATCAATTTCCTTTATAATTTTGTCTACATTCGTATATCTAGTCTTAGATTTAGCTTTCCCTGACTTATTTGCCATGATGTTCGATTTATAAACTGTATGTGGGACATGAGCTACAATCCAGACTGCTGTGCTCATGTTAACATGGTCAATGTCCAGTGGGGAAATGTTCATACTTTAGATGTAGTTATAGGTAGGCATCAAATCAAATCAAATTGTATTAGTCAATTGCACCGAATACAGGTGTAGACCTTACAGTGAAACACTTACTTACGAGCCCCTTAACAACAATGCAGTTAAAAACAAATATAAATAAGAAAAAAAGTAACAAGTAATTAAAGAGCAGCAGTAAAATAACAATAGCGTGACTATATACATGGGGGTACAGAGTCAATGTATAGGTGCAGCGGTTAGTTGAGGTAATATGTACATGTAGGTGGAGTTATTAAAGTGACTATGCATAGATGATAACCTTAGAAAGTAGCAGCGGTGTAAAGGGGGGGGTTGCAAATAGTCTGGGTAGCCGTTTGATTAGATGTTCAGGGTATTATGGCTTGGGGGTAGAAGCTGTTTAGAAGCCTCTTGGACCTAGACTTGGCGCTCCGGTACTGCTTGCCGTGCGGTAGCAGAGAAAACAGTCATGACTAGGGTGGCTGGTCTTTGACAATTTTTAAGGCCTTCCTCTGACACCGCCTGGTATAGAGGCCCTGGATGGCAGGAATCTTGGCTCCAGTGATGTACTAGGCCGTTCGCGCTACCCTCTGTAGTGCCTTGCAGTTGGAGGCTGAGCAGTTGCCATACCGGGCAGTGATGCAACCAGCCAGGATACTCTCGATGGTGCAGCTGTAGAACCTTTTGAGAATATGAGGACCCATGCCAAATCTTTTCAGTCTCCTGAGGGGGAATAGGTTTTGTCGTGCCCGCTTCACGCCTGTCTTGGTGTGCTTGGACCATGTTAGTTTGTTGGTGATTTAGACACCAAGGAACTTGAAGCTCTCAACCTGCTCCACTACAGCCCCGTTGATGAGAATAGGGGAATGCTCGGTCCTCTCTTTCCTGTAGTCCACAATCACCTCCTTTGTCTTGATCACGTTGAGGGAATGGTTGTTGTCCTTGCACCACATGGCATGGTCTCTGACCTCCTCCCTATAGGCTGTCTCGCCGTTGTTGGTGGTCAGGCCTACCACTGTTGTGTCGTCGACGAACTTAATGATGGTGTTGGAGTCGTGCCTGGCCATGCAGTCATGAGTGAACAGGAGGGGACTGAGCATGCACCCCTGATGGCCCCCTGTGTTGAGGATCAGTGTGGTGGATGTGTTGTTACCTTCCCTTACCACCTGCGGGCAGCCCGTCAGGAAGTCCAGTATCCAGTTGCAGAGGGAGGTGTTAAGTCCCAGGGTCCTTAGCTTATTGATGAGCTTTGAGGGCACTATGGTGTTGAACGCTGAGCTGTAGTCAAAGAATAGCATTCTCACATGGGTGTTCTTTTGTACAGGTGGGAAAGGGCAGTGTGGAGTGCAATAAAATTGCATCATCTGTGGATCTGTTAGGGCGGTATGCAAATTGGAGTGGGTCTAAGGTATCTGGGATAATGGTGTTGATGTGAGCCATGACCTGCCTTTCAAAGCACTTCATAGCTACAGACGTGAGTGCTACGGGTCGGTAGTCATTTAGGCAGGTTACCTTAGTGTTCTTGAGCACAGGGACTATGGTGGTCTGCTTAAAACATGTTGGTATTACGGACAGGGAGAGGTTGAAAATGTAAGTGAAGACACTGGCCAGTTGGTCAGCACCTGCTTGCAGTACATGTCCTGGTAATCCGTCAAGCCCTGCAGTCTTGTGAATGTTGTCTTACTCATCGGCTGCGGAGTGCGTGATCACACAGTCTTCCAGCATAGCTTTTGCTCTCAAGCGTGTTTCAGTGTTATTTGCCTCGAAGCGAGCATAGAAGTAGTTTAGCTCTTCTGGTAGGCTCGTGTCACTGGGCAGCTCTCAGCTGTGTTTTCCTTTATAGTCTGTAAAGGTTTGCAAGCCCTGCCACATCCGACGAGCGTCAGAGCCGGTGTAGTACGATTTGATCTTAGTCCTGTATTGATGCTTTGCCTGTTTGATGTTTTGTCGGAGGGCATAGTGGGATTTCTTATAAGCTTCCGTGTTAGCGTCCCGCTCCAAACGGCACCTCTAGCCTTTAGCTCAGTGCAGATGTTGCTGTGTAATCCATGGCTTCTGGTTGGGGTATGTACGTACGGTCACTGTGGGGACGACGTCATTGATGCACTTATTGATGAAACCAGTGTCTGATGTGGAGTACTCCACAATGTCAACGGAGGAATCCCGGAACTGAGAAAACACATTCCAAATGTGGGAGATAAGGAACTGCCCATCAACAAAATTCATATACTGTATATATTGAACTACTTTTGACATTGGTCTCGTCCAATAAAACCACTGATTTTCGTTTTAGTTTTGGTTGCAGAACATTCTGCTACGTTGTGCCCTACTGAACATAACTATGATTTATTTGTGACAGTTCCTGTTTGTGCTGGTAAACAGGGTGCAGTCCAATGAAAAATCTCTGGGCTACTTCGGCCTGATGTCACGTGACCTTCCCCGGGTGGGCATTTACGACGGCGTGTCAGACATGAAATGGCTCATGCCCGAGGGAGAGATCTCCACTCACTCATAAGAGGCGATCTCAATGTCTGAGGTGAAAACAAACCTAAGTTCAAATAGTATTGGTTTTCTTTCAAATGTCTTTGAGGGTTGATTGAGACTTCCTGGAGTGACAGATGAGAGCAGCTAAAAAAGTATTTGAAAGAAACAAATTCATTTTGAACCCATGTCTATGGCGCAGTATACATTTCAGTGGCTTTGATAATACACTGCTCAAAAAAATAAAGGGAACACTTAAACAACACAATGTAACTCCAAGCCAATCACACTTCTGTGAAATCAAACTGTCCACTTAGGAAGCAACACTGATTGACAATAAATTTCACATGCTTTTGTGCAAATGGAATAGACAAAAGGTGGAAAGGAGTGATTCTGCAGGTGGTGACCACAGACCACTTCTCAGTTCCTATGCTTCCTGGCTGATGTTTTGGTCACTTTTGAATGCTGGCGGTGCTCTCACTCTAGCTGTAGCATGAGACGGAGTCTACAACCCACACAAGTGGCTCAGGTAGTGCAGTTCATCCAGGATGGCACATCAATGCGAACTGTGGCAAAAAGGTTTGCTGTGTCTGTCAGCGTAGTGTCCAGAGCATGCAGGCGCTACCAGGAGACAGGCCAGTACATCAGGAGACGTGGAGGAGGCCGTAGGAGGGCAACAACCCAGCAGCAGGACCGCTACCTCCACCTTAGTGCAAGGAGGTGCACTGCCAGAGCCCTGCAAAATGACCTCCAGCAGGCCACAAATGTGCATGTGTCAGCATATGGTCTCACAAGGGGTCTGTGGATCTCATCTCGGTACCTAATGGCAGTCA
Source organism: Salvelinus fontinalis (assembly GCF_029448725.1). Classification (NCBI taxonomy): domain Eukaryota; kingdom Metazoa; phylum Chordata; class Actinopteri; order Salmoniformes; family Salmonidae; genus Salvelinus; species Salvelinus fontinalis. The sequence continues at coordinate 10,414,924 of NC_074704.1, forward strand.
GGCTACCTCTGGCGAGCACATGGAGGGCTGTGCGGCCCCACAAAGAAATGCCACCCCACACCATGACTGACCCATCGCCAAACCGGTCATGCTGGAGGATGTTGCAGGCAGCAGAACGTTCTCCACGGCGTCTCCAGACTCTGTCACGTCTGTCACATGTGCTCATGTGCTCAGTGTGAACCTGCTTTCATCTGTGAAGAGCACAGGGCGCCAGTGGCGAATTTGCCAATCTTGGTGTTCTCTGGCAAATGCCAAACGTCCTGCACGGTGTTGGGCTGTAAACACAACCCCCACCTGTGGACGTCGGGCCCTCATACCACCCTCATGGAGTCTGTTTCTGACCGTTTGAGCAGACACATGCACATTTGTGGCCTGCTGGAGGTCATTTTGCAGGGCTCTGGCAGTGCACCTCCTTGCACTGGACTTCCTGACGGGCCGCCCCCAGGTGGTGAGGGTAGGTAACAACATCTCCCCCCCGCTGATCCTCAACACTGGGGCCCCACAAGGGTGCAATCTGAGCCCTCTCCTGTACTCCCTGTTCACCCATGACTGCGTGGCCATGCACGCCTCCAACTCAATCATCAAGTTTGCAGACGACACTACAGTGGTAGGCTTGATTACCAACAACGACGAGACGGCCTACAGGGAGGAGGTGAGGGCCCTCGGAGTGTGGTTTCAGGAAAATAACCTCACACTCAAAGTCAACAAAACAAAGGAGATGATTGTGGACTTCAGGAAACAGCAGAGGGAGCACCCCCCTATCCACATCGACGGGACAGTAGTGGAGAGGGTAGAAAGTTTTAAGTTCCTCGGCGTACACATCACGGACAAACTGAATTGGTCCACCCACACAGACAGCGTGGTGAAGAAGAACAACCTCAGGAGGCTGAAGAAATTCGGCCTGTCACCAAAAACCCTCACAAACTTTTCCAGATGCACAATCGAGAGCATCCTGTCGGGCTGTATCACCGCCTGGTACGGCAACTGCTCCGCCCACAACCGTAAGGCTCTCCAGAGGGTGGTGAGGTCTGCACAACGCATCACCAGGGGCAAACTACCTGCCCTCCAGGACACCTACAGCAACCGACGTCACAGGAAGGCCATAAAGATCATCAAGGACAACAACCACCCGAGCCACTGCCTGTTCACCCCGCTATCATCCAGAAGGCGAGGTCAGTACAGGTGCATCAAAGCAGATACCGAGAGACTTAAACCGAGAGACTCGAAAACAGCTTCTATCTCAAGGCCATCAGACTGTTAAACAGCCACCACTAACATTGAGTGGCTGCTGCCATACATGTAAAAAATGTATCACTAGCCACTTTAAACAATGCCACTTAATAGAATGTTTACATACCCTACATTACTCATCTAATATGTATATACTGTACTCTGTACCATCTACTGTATCTTGCCTATGCCGTTCCGTACCATCACTCATTCATATATCTTTATGTACATATTCTTCATCCCTTTACACTTGTGTGTATAAGGTAGCTGTTGTGAAATTGTTATGTAGATTACTCGTTGGTTATTACTGCATTGTCGGAACTAGAAGCACAAGCATTTTTCTACACTCGCAACATCTGCTAACCATGTGTATGTGACCAATAAGATTTGATTTTTATTTAACAAACAAATGACAAATAAAATTTGATTTTATTAGAGATGGGTTGTTGTCTTGTGTTTTTTTCATCCACATGAGGGAGACATTTTATGGAGATAGTGGGTACCTTCGAGCTGATCAATATTGTCAGGTCGTGACAATTGTTGGTCAACGCCTTTCAAAGTGTGTTGCGTTCTGGGAATAAAACATTTCCGACGTGAGTCTATATGTCGACTGCATGAACTTTACAAAACCCTGCAGAAACTCCAAGTTCCTGCAATTGCTCTTCACCAACTTCCTCCTACAGCCATCACCTGTCATGTGGGGGCTCCATTGTCAACCAATCATTAGTGTTTTTGTTTGACCCACGTGAACACAGACATGACTGAAACAGGGACCAATTTGCTCCAGTTAATGTGTAGCCTACAGTGCATAAATGAATGATGTGATTGAGGCTCTCTCTCATTTATTGTATAATGTACACACTAATTATTTCAGTTTGTGAATGGGTGTTGGAGACGTGTTTTTTTGACATTATAAAGGAAACCTTTTATAAACAATGGCAACACTGTCATTGTGATCTGAGCCTTACTGTTGGATAAAGACATTAGTATCCGCATTTCGGTTGTCGCAGATGCACCTCTCCTGACTTTACTTCTTGACTTTGGTCTACAGTCAGTTGCTTTAGCCCTACCACTCAAATCAGCCCTACTATATGTTTGCTTCTGAAAAATTAAAGACTCAGATCATCAAAAGCATATGTGTGTGGTGTGTTTGCATAATGTGAGTTTTTAATTGGAGTCTGTCTGAATTCAGAATTTGTCCAAGATGTTGCACTATGTGCAACTGAAACATGTTAACCATCTACTGTTCCTATGCTGAATGAAACGCACTGTTTAAAAGAAGGCATGTGTAAAATAATGGTTCCTAACTGCTCATTTAGCCTCTAATCTTCAAATGAACCAAGTGCATTTTGTACAAGCAATGATTTAAACTGATCAATGAAGTGCCAAGACAAAATGTGTTTCCTACTTTAGAGCAGGGGTGTCAAACTCATTCCATGGAGGGCCTAGTGTCTGTAGGTTTTTGTTTTTTCCTTTCAATTAAGACCTAGACAACTACTGTAGGTGAGGGGAGTAATTAGTGCCTTAATTCAGCAATCAAATACAAGGAAGGAGCTGAAAACCCACAGACACTCAGTCCTCCGTGTAATGAGTTAGAAGTGTGCTTTAGAGTAAGGGCTGTCAAACCTGTCAGGAACTCAATTAGAGAATCAACCACACCTGAGTAAATATCTGCATTCCAAATCAACCCCTAGCCCCTACTCCAACCACTTAGTCACTTATGGGCATTTGAAACGATCAGATAGGTTAAAGCAATATGGAAATTGCTTCACCTTGCCTTCTGATAGGCTGGATGCAATTGTGGCCATATTGCTTATACCTATTCAATCTTTTCTGATTAACAGAAGTGTTTAGGCCAGGGTGTAGGATTTAGGGGTCAATTTGGAAATAGAAATGTAATGTAGTTCAGTGGCTGACAGTTGTCCTTAATTACCAACGACATTAGAAGGGTCTGGGATTCCTTTAAAAGGAGCAACCAAAAGTCTGGCTAATATTGTAAAAGGGATATTCTGGTAGGACGTATGCCTACCATTAGTTCTGAATACTGGTGAGGTTCTGAGGGCAAAATGGCCGTGTTGATTGAAATTGCTTTCAGGTATGTTTTTAATAGTCTTGATTTAGTTTGTTTCCCTTGTCCTGCAGGTAGCTATGTTTATAACATACATTCTTTTTCCTAAAGAGTTTCTTGGCTTTGTTGCCTGCTAATTGGAGGGATAACGTGTTCTACATCAGAAGGTGAGTTCATTCCAAATAACGGCTACGTAATTCCATAACCTTAAGGCTGGCATTTAATTTTTTTTTTTTTTTACCTAGGTGATTGGTCTCCTGCACTGGGTTCTAATGCAGCATGGCTCTATGCAGGATCACTTAGGTCTCTAGGATATGGCAATTATAAGTCTCCAACAGCTCAAATGAGAGCGCAACAGAAACATCCGGCCTCCATCCTGCGGAAGGAACTGGCCCCCATGTCCCAGCAACCTCAGCAAATGAAATATCAAGCTCAAATGCCCCAGAATCCACAAGCCACTGAACTTCAGAAGCAACTGGCTGCCATGAACCAGCAAGTGTGGCATCCAGCTCAAATGCCCCTGCAGCAGAAGCAACCTACCACCGTATCCCAGCAAGTGTGGCATCCAGCTCAAATGCCCCTGCAGCAGAAGCAACCGACCGCCGTGCCCCAGCAAGTGTGGCATCCAGCTCAAATGCCCCTGCAACCGACCGCCGTGCCCCAGCAAGTGTGGCATCCAGCTCAAAAACCCCTGCAGCAGAAGCAACTGACCGCCGTGCCCCAGCAAGTTTGGCATCCAGCTCAAATGCCCGTGCAGCAGAAGCAACCGACCGCCGTGCCCCAGCATGTGTGGCATCCAGCTCAAATGCCCCTGCAGCAGAAGCAACCGACCTCCGTGCCCCAGCAAGTGTGGCATCCAGCTCAAATGCCCGTGCAGCAGAAGCAACCGACCGCCGTGCCCCAGCAAGTGTGGCATCCAGCTCAAATGCCCCTGCAGCAGAAGCAATTGACCGCTGTGCCCCAGCAAGTGTGGCATCCAGCTCAAATGCCCCTGCAGCAGAAGCAACCGACTGCCGTGCCCCAGCAAGTGTGGCATCCAGCTCAAATGCCCCTGCAACAGAAGCAACCGACTGCCGTGCCCCAGCAAGTGTGGCATCCAGCTCAAATGCCCTTGCAGCAAAAACAACCTACCACCGTATCCCAGCAAGTGTGGCATCCAGCTCAAATGCCCCTGCAGCAGAAGCAGCCGACCGCCGTGCTCCAGCAAGTGTGGCATCCAGCTCAAATACCCATGCAGCAGAAGCAACCGACCGCCGTGCTCCAGCAAGTGTGGCATCCAGCTCAAATACCCGTGCAGCGGAAGCAACCCACAGCCGTGCCTCAGCAAGTGTGGCATCCAGCTCAAATGCCCCTGCAGCAGAAGCAACCGACCGCCGTGCCCCAGCAAGTGTGGCATCCAGCTCAAATGCCCCTGCAGCAGAAGCAACCGACCGCCGTGCCCCAGCAAGTGTGGCATCCAGCTCAAAAACCCCTGCAGCAGAAGCATCCGACCGCCGTGCCCCAGCAAGTGTGGCATCCAGCTCAAATGCCCCTGCAGCAGAAGCAACCGACCGCCGTGCCCCAGCAAGTGTGGCATCCAGCTCAAATGCCCCTGCAGCAGAAGCAACCGACCGCCGTGCCCCAGCAAGTGTGGCATCCAGCTCAAATGCCCCTGCAGCAGAAGCAACCGACCGCCGTGCCCCAGCAAGTGTGGCATCCAGCTCAAATGCCCCTGCAGCAGAAGCAACCGACCGCCGTGCCCCAGCAAGTGTGGCATCCAGCTCAAATGCCCCTGCAGCAGAAGCAACCGACCGCCGTGCCCCAGCAAGTGTGGCATCCAGCTCAAATGCCCCTGCAGCAGAAGCAACCGACCGCCGTGCCCCAGCAAGTGTGGCATCCAGCTCAAATGCCCCTGCAGCAGAAGCAACCGACCGCCGTGCCCCAGCAAGTGTGGCATCCAGCTCAAATGCCCCTGCAGCAGAAGCGACCGACCGCCGTGCCCCAGCAAGTGTGGCATCCAGCTCAAAAGCCCCTGCAGCAGAAGCGACCGACCGCCGTGCCCCAGCAAGTGTGGCATCCAGCTCAAATGCCCCTGCAGCTGAACCTACCGCCCACTGAACCTCAGAAGAACCTGACGTCTATGCCCCAGCAAGTGTCGTATCGATCTAAAATGCTACAGCAGCAAAATCATCTGGCTGCCATGCCACAGATTCCTCTTCTCATGTGGCATCCAGCTCAAAATCCCCAGCAGGAGCTGGCCGTCGAAGCCCAGCAGCAGCAGGAGCTGGCCGTCGAAGCCCAGCAGCAGCAGGAGCTGGCCGTCGAAGCCCAGCAGCAGCAGGAGCTGGCCGTCGAAGCCCAGCAGCAGCAGGAGCTGGCCGTCGAAGCCCAGCAGCAGCAGGAGCTGGCCGTCGAAGCCCAGCAGCAGCAGGAGCTGGCCGTCGAAGCCCAGCAGCAGCAGGAGCTGGCCGCCGAAGCCCAGCAGCAGCAGGAGCTGGCCGCCGAAGCCCAGCAGCAGCAGGAGCTGGCCGCCGAAGCCCAGCAGCAGCAGGAGCTGGCCTCCGAAGCCCAGCAGCAGCAGGAGCTGGCCGCCGAAGCCCAGCAGCAGCAGGAGCTGGCCGCCGAAGCCCAGCAGCAGCAGGAGCTGGCCGCCGAAGCCCAGCAGCAGCAGGAGCTGGCCGCCGAAGCCCAGCAGCAGCAGGAGCTGGCCGCCGAAGCCCAGCAGCAGCAGGAGCTGGCCGCCGAAGCCCAGCAGCAGCAGGAGCTGGCCGCCGAAGCCCAGCAGCAGCAGGAGCTGGCCGCCGAACCCCAGCAGCAGCAGGAGCTGGCCGTCGAGCAGCAGCAAATGAGGAATCCAGCTCAAATGCCCCAGCAGCAACCAAACCGCGTTCCTCAGCAAGAATGGCATGTAGCTCACAAGCCCCTGCAGCAGAAGCAACTGGCCACTGAACCTCAGCAGAAGGAACTGACCGCCATGCCCCAGCAAGTGTGGTATCGAGTTAAAACGCTCCAGCAGTATAATCATTTGGCCGCCATGCCACACAAGCAACAGGCCCCCATTCCCCAGCAGCCTCCGCTTGTGTGGCATCCAGCTTATTTTCCCCAGCAGCAGAAGGATCTGGCCGTCGAACCCCAGCAGCAAGTGAGGTATCCAGCTCAAATGCCCCAAAAGCAACCGAACCCCATTCCTCAGCAATTATGGCATGTAGCCCAAATGCCCCAGCAGCAACTGGTCCCAATGTCTCAGCAGAAGCACTACGAAAGCACTGAAGATGGCGCCTCTAGTAATTCTCAGTTCCAAATCGGTTCCAAATCACACTACGAGAATGGCAGAACTGTCTTCTCCCAAACCCACTACACTCATAGGGAGGCTATGCCTGTTGACAGTGGAAATGCTCCCAATGACAGTGATGTTGGCATATTTGAACCAAGCACATACCCACCACTAGTGAAGGATCCTACAAGGTAACATACGACTTTAATCTGGTTTTAACTTTGCGCTCTGAATTTGAAATCCTTTGTACTAACCATGTATCTGCCAACAGGAAAATCTAATGGTGGATTCATCCTTTAGAAGCTGATGGTGAGACTTTTTTTATTGTCAAATTGATGACATAAGATTCTGTTGCTGACACTGTTCTAATTTCTTTCAGGTTTCAGTCATGCTTTTGTTTTTACCAGGAAGTTGCTGTGTTCTTGCTACTCTTGCATGATTGAATCAATAAACTATTTTACTTTCCAATATCTAGTGTCTCTGCAGTACTGAGGGTACTCTTGTGCTTGCTGATTTTAAACAGATGTTGTGGGTTACCAGTACAGTTGGCAGTAAAAGAGAATGTGGTCCAGTCTTCAAATAGCTAGTTTTTTACCTTTGCTACTGGTTGTTCAATTCCAAGTTTGGCTCTACATTAGTGGTGAAATGTCTGACCTTCATGTTCATACTTTTGTCAAATGACTGGTTTCGGCATTTCAGCCACACCAGTTGCTGACGCGTATAAAATCGAGCACACAGCCTTGCAATCTCAATATTCAAACATTGGCAGTAGAAGGGCCTTGATGAGTTCTCACTTTCAACATGGCACAGTCATAGGATGACAATTTTCCAAGTTTAGCATATTTCCACCCTCCTAAAGCATCCCCGGTCAAGTAAGTCTTAATGTGACAGGCCACACAATCACACAACAGGGCTGTAGTGTGTAGTCATCTGTCCTCGGTTGCAACACTTAGCGTTCCAAACTGCCTCTGGATGCATTGTTAGCACCAGAACTGTTCAGGTGCTTCATGAAGCATGTTTCGATGAACAGCTGCACACAAGCCTACAATCAATGTGCAATTCCACTTGTCTGTGGGGGTGGTGCAAAGCTCTGTGATATTGGACTCAAGCGCAATGGAATTGTATTGTCTGGAGAGACTAATCACTCCATCTGGCAGGACAAATCTGGGTTTCATTAATGCCAGGACATCACTACCTGCCTGACTGCATTGTGCCAAACAAAATGTGTTGGTGGAATAATGGTCTGGGGCTGTTTATGATGGTTTGGGCTGGCCCCTTAGTTCCAGTGAAGGGAAGTCCTAATGCTACAGCATACAATAATGTTCTAGACAATGCTGTGCTTCCAACTTTGACAACATTTTGGGGGAAGGACCTTTCCTGTTTCTGTATGACAGTGCACAATGCAAGGTCCATACAGAAACGGTTTGCGATTGGTGTGGAAGATTTTGACAGACCTGGAAAGAGCCTTGACCTCAACCCTATCGAACACTTTTGGCATGAATTGGAACGCCGACTGCGAGCCAGGCCAAATCAACGTCAGTTTCTGACCTCATACTGTTGTGGCTGAATGAAAGCAAGTCCCCACAGATGTTCAAACATCTAGTGGAACGCCTTCCCAGAAGAGTGAAGGCTTTTATAGCTACAATTGGGGGAGCCTACTCCATATTAATGCCCATGATTTTGAAATGAGATGTTTAACAAGCTGATGTCTATAACTTTGGTCATGTAGTGCACTTTAGATGTAGGGTTGTAGGCATGCATTGTACACAGTGTTGAAAATCCAGACTTATTCTTCAACCTCAATCTGAGCCTTAGGGAGAGTACTAAGCTAACATAAGGAATTGTTTTAAATGTTAGAACCATGATCAATTAGATGTATGAATTTCTGGGACACTTTAGGTACTAACATTTTATCACAATGTTTTGATAAAATATAGATTTTTGCCTTTGCTATTTATAGCCCACAGAAACACATTGAATAATGCCTTATTATAAATGGCAAAGTTTGTAGTCTCTCCAATATCTAGGTGGTGGCAAATATTTAACCCTTTATGGATCACATTTTGCCACATACTCTGTCCGAATCCAGATGGTGAGTAATATATGGAATTAAGTAGTAACCAAAACAAGTATTAAACAAATCAAAATATGTTTGGCATTCTTCAAAGTAGCCACCCTTTGCCTTGATGACAGCTTTGCACACTCTTGGCATTCTCTCAACCAGCTTCATGAGGTAGTCCCTTGGAATGCATTTCAATTAAAGAGTGACCCAGCACATTGTTTTTATGCCAGCTCAAGTAGGCTTTCCACTTATGTATTTATTTAGTAATGGTGATAACATAATCACTCCGGACAGACAATTAACTCATATAAATGTTGCAGCAGCCTAGGCTACTCCTAAACAGAGATCTGACATGCTGTATGGGATGAACACGAGATGATCTTTCAGTCTGACCATATAGGCTAATAATAGCAGCTGTGTACAGTCTATGTGCCATGTACATCTGGTCAGGGTAAACAAATTGGTAACGTCATGTATTTATAGTCCATTTGTGTGTCAGGAGAAAATGTGAATAAATTTGGTTTACATTCAAACTGGGGCTGGCCCGGCTGCCTATACGTTTTCAATCCAAAATGAGTAACTGGAATGAATCAACAAAATAGTGATGACAGATGTGAGTTAATGATTAATTAGGCTTACCGTTGCATAGCTCTGCACGATGCAAACAGGGCTGGCCCTCCCATTAGGCAAGATTATGCGGCCGTCATTTTGGCAATTGGTTGCCACCCTCCGGTGCCCCTGATTCACTTCTAAACCGCCCGCACCCCAGCCACCAGCTCATAGCCATTGCTGCAGTTCCCGCCCCCACCTTTTTTTCTCCTCTCCCAAAGTTCACTCTTACTGCCTTTGGTAGCTATGGTGATGTGTGTTTTATATGGGATTATCCAACTGTGAAACATTAATAAAAAGGAGTTTGCCAATTCAATTGTGGTATTGTTTTTTTGTTTGTGTGACGAAGACTGTTGATGATTAAGGCAGTAACCTATCCTGTTAACGTTAGCTAGCTCATACTAGTAGATTTCATCAGCTAAAAGTAAGCTACAGAGATTTGAAACAAATTTGCTACCATGTCTAAGAGACAAAAATGAATGAAGCGAATAAAAAAAAAAATGAATGAGAAAAGAGGCACAATCTCTAAACCAAAGCAATTCGCTGCTGAAATTGATCAGCGTGCAGCTGTGTCCATCAGCCGGTATAGAGAACGACAAGCCTCCGGGGACAGGCGTTCATTCGCCTAGAGGGACGAGCCCCCTTTCGCTGGTTCTAGCAGTGAAGAGGGCGAACCGGAGGAGCCATCCACTTCCACCAGTGATGAGAGCTCACTGGGTGAACAAGAACGGGTGGCCACACCTCCAAACAATGCTGGCGGAGATCCTACTATCTTGGACCCTGACTCAGATTCGTCGCACCCCATCCCCGATGACAGTCGTGCTGCTGCTAAATCTGACTCCCAGACAAAAAACATAAAAGATCCCTGTGATTGGCCAAAATATATGAATGGATCTTTACGGGATATGTTAGTGCAGGCTGGGCCACATCAGGATAAGGAGGGGAATTTCCCAAGAGATGAGGGCCAACGAAAATGTTCGGTGGCCAACTACAATAGGAGGATGGTGAACGGGGAGAGAGTGGAGAGACCATGGCCTGTCTATTCCAAGCAAAACGATGCAGCCTTCTGTTTTTGCTGCAAACTATTTTCACACTAGTGCAAATCTGCGCTGGTCAGGGATGGAACCAAGGACTGGAAAATTCTGTGCCACCGCCTCAGCTCGCATGAGAAGTCGCATGACCACCTAGATAGTTTCCAGAGGTGGATGGAGCTGGAGATCAGGCTGCTGTACAAGCAAACTATCGATGCCCAAGCCCAACGGGCTATTGACGGAGAGATTACCAACTGGCAGCAGCTGCTACAGAGGCTCATACACCTGATACGATTAATGGCCACCCAGAATATTGCGCTACGTGGGACCACCGACTGGCTGAACAAGCCAAATAATGGGAACATTCTGTAGTTTGTGGAAATGCTGGGTATCTTTGATGGAATCATGAAGAAGCATGTAAGGAGAGTACAGCCCAAAGACACACGTGTGAACTACCTTGGTAAAAGAATCCAGAACGAAATCATTGACATGCTGGCAGAAGAGTTCTAGCAGACAGTGTGCAGTGAGCTAAAAGCAGCCAGACATGTTTCTATAATTTTGGTCTGCACACCAGACAAGAGCAAAACAGATCAGATGACTACAGTGGTGCATTTTGTTACAACCGAGGATGATGGGTCAGTGCGCACGAGAGAGCACTTCCTGGAGTTTAGTGAACTACTTGACGCAACGGGGTGGGCATGACAGAGTTGCTCATCTCCAAACTACATAAACATGGCATTGCCATCATGAACATGAGAGGGCAGGGGTATGACAACGGGGCAAATATGCGGGGGAGGCACAGCGGAGTTCAAAAGAGAGTGCATAATATCAATACAAGGGCATTTTTTTGTGCCATGGAGCACGCACTCACTGAATCTGGTTCTCTCTGATGTATTATCGTGTTGCTTGTAGGCAGCTGAGTTTTTTAACACCATCCAAGAGATTTAGACATTTTTATCTGGATCTACACACAGCTGTGACATGCTGAAAGAGGACGTGAAAGATGGACTCCCCTCAGCACCATGAGATGGGAGAGCCCGGGTGGAGGCTGTGAAACCTGTGCAATACCAACTAGGGAAGAATTATGATGCCCTGTGCTAAAACAAGGTTGGAGGCAAACAGCATTGCCACCAAGATGAACAAATTTGGCTTCATGCGCGCAGTGGTCGTTTGGTATGACACATTGTTCAAAGTGAAAATCACCAGAAAGAGTTTGCAGGTGGTGAGTTTGAACCTTTCACAAGCAGTGGCTCAACTGAACTCAACCAGGGTGTTCCTCCAAGACTACCACTCCGATGCAGCTGGCGCATTAGCAAGCGCAAATGAGTTGGCAGAGGAGATGTGTATTGTGCCTTGTTTCCGAGTGCAGCCCATTGGCCGTCCCAGGAAGAAGAGGAGTCTGTTTGGCTACGAGGGAGAGGATGAGCCTGTGACTGACCCTCAGCAGAAATTCGAAGTATATTTCTTGAATCAGTTTCTTGATTCTGCTATTCAGCCCGTCAACAAGGGCTTTACGCAGCTCGAAGAGCACAGCAGTGTTTTCAGCATCCTGTACAACACCCCACCGTCAAGGACATGGACACTGTAGTGCTTACCAGGGACTCCGCAACACTCGAGAGGGCCCTTACGTATGGGGATTCCAGGGACATCGACACAAAAGAGCTGTGTAATGAGCTCAAAGTCTTGAACAGGAGACTGGTCAGTGAGGCAAAACCACTCGACGCATTGGAGTATATATCCAGACACCAAATGGCCTCCTTGTATCTCAATGCCTATGTTGCCCTGAGAGTTCTTCACACTCCCCGTGACAGTGGCAAGGGGAGAGCACACATTCTCCTGTAGAATCCGATGCATATGAGGATGTATTGATTCCTCTCTATGCCATTCGGTAGCTGAGCTGCAGCCTATAATATTCCATGAGCTATTCTGCCCCTATTAAAAAAAAGATGTTTGTTTGAACCCAGGAAGCTTTTAGGGAAGCACTTCTGTTGTTTGGTTGTACAACGGACAAGTAGCCAGCAGTGGAAGCTTACATTTTTCTGCATCGGTGGAGCCTCTGTCTGGGTGGAAAGGGAACTTTTGAAAGTGTCATGATTAGATTCATAAGGATGTCTAAGATGTAATTATTTGCAAACAGCATTGCAAACAAGGCACTCTGGTTAGACATTGGAGAAATGGTAAGTTTGCTTAGTTCTCTGTCCATTCTTCCCTGAAACTTCTATTTTCATTATCCACCTTTCTTTTGAGACTTTTAAAGCACAACATTTTCTCTTGATTTCAAGCTGTTTTTCCCCAATCCCCTCATAAAGATTTCATGTCACTAATGTAATGGCGACATTGGTGATTTTATCAGTGTGTCACGTTCTGACCTTAGTTCCTTTTTTATGTCTTTATTTTAGTTTGGTCAGGGCATGAGTTGGGGTGGGCATTCTATGTTGTTTTTCTATGATTTGTTCTGTATGTTATATTTATATGTGTTTGGCCTAGTATGGTTCTCAATCAGAGGCAGGTGTCGATCGTTGTCTCTGATTGTGAATTATACTCAGGTAGCCTGCCTCTTCTCGATTAAAGAATATTATGGATACGTACCACGCTGAATTTTGGTCCTCCTCTCGTTCCACCAACGAAAGCCGTTACACAATGTAATCATTAGGCTATGTTATTGACATTGAAATGATTATATAGCCTACTAACCAGATCTGTTAAAAATGTTGTTTAATTTGTAGAATATGCCTATGAATTGGGCTGCTGTTATGTTCTGTTCCTGCGACATATAGCTTTAAAAAACCTATTGCTGACCCCCTGCTGTACATAGTTTAGCGGGGATAGGAGGGGGGTCGGCAGTTTTCTGTCTTGCCTAGGGCAGCACAACGTTGAGGGCCGGCCCTGAATGCAAACATGCATAAAGCCAGCTCAGCCCTGTGAGTTCTGTTGTCTATCAGTTGTTGTCTCTTTGTCTGGGTGGAGGAAACCCCCTCTTAATCTAGTCTAAATATAATGAATATGAACAAGTATAAGGTTGCTGCAGTTTACAGGGTTTTCAGCCCCCCAGGGCCAGTTTTCTTCAGGAGTTTTTTAAAACCATTTGACTTGATTAGAAAAAACTGGTCCCATCATAGCCCATATAAAACCCTTTTACAACTGATTAATCACTGTCATACCTTATAGGGTCAAGCGTTTTCCTGGTAATGTTAAGGTGACACCAGTCTGCTTGCAGTTGTCAGTTATCGTCAGGTATGTGGATGATCAGGGCTTTATTCAGGAACGTTTCTTGGGCTACTTTGTCTCAAGTGGGCGAGATGCGCAGTCTGTGTTTGACTTTGTGAATTCTGAGATGTCTGAGTTTAACTTCATGGAGAAACACTTTGCCCAAACCTACGATGGCGCAGATGTAATGGAATGTATCTGCTATTTGTATTTTCCGATAAATCCTCTACTAATACCTGATTAAGAGATCTGGGGAAGTGTACCAAAAAATATCTGTAGCATTGAAGGTCCCTAAGAACACAGTGGCCTCCATCGTTTATAAATGGAAGAAGTTTGGAACCTCCAAGACTCTTCCTAGAGCTGGCCGCCGGGACAAACTGAGCAATCGGGGGAGAAGGGCCTTGGTCAGGGAGGTGGCCAAGAACCCGATTGTCACTCTGACAGAGCTCTATATTTCCTCTGGAAGTCCATCTCTGCAGCACTCCACCAATCAGGGCTTTATGGTATAGTGGCGAGGTGGAAGCCTCTCCTCAGTAAAAGACACATCACAGCCGGCTTGGACAAAAAACACCTAAAGACTCTAAAACCATGAGAACAAAATTCTCTGGTCTGATTAAACCAAGATTGAACTCTTTGGCTTGAATGCCAAGCGTCACGTCTGGAGGAAACCTGGCACCATTGAGTGGCCCAGCCATAGCCCGGACTTGAACCCGATCAAACATCTCTGGAGAGACCTGAAAATAGCTGTGTAGCAGCGCTCCACATCCAACCTGACAGAGCTTGAGAGGATCTGCAGAGAGGAATGGTACAAACTTTCATTAATAAATCATTATTATAACACAAAATAAACCAAGAGTCCGGTTTATATAGCCATGGGGGAATGAAAAAGGTTGTGTATGTATTTGTTTGTGAAGATCTTAGATTACATGTAAAAAAAAACGACTAAAATAAATAAAAAAGGAATACTAAAATAGCCAATGTATCATCATGTTGCATCATAACCCGAGGGGGGTCGAAATTGTTGTTCAAATGTTGCATGTACATTTTTTAGTATCTAGATATTGTGTTAATATGTTAGAATGTCTAATTAACAACTATATTGTATACATTAATAATATTGTTTTGTCAGAAATATATAAATATAATGAAAAATATCATCTCTTCAGTGGGTCAAATGATTGAGTGTAGTCTGGCCCAGGAGTGTGAAGGTGAACGGAAAGGCTCTGGAGCAACGAACCTCCGCTCCACCTTAGTCTGGCCCACTTAGAAGGCGCCTCTGGAGCGGGGACCCTTACCGCCGACCCCGGACCGGGGACCCTCACAGCGGGCCCCGGACAGGAGGGCGACTCTGGCTGCTGCTCCGGACAGGAGGGCGACTCTGGCTGCTGCTCCGGACAGGAGGGAGACTCTGGCTGCTGCTCCGGACAGGAGGGAGACTCTGGCTGCTCCGGACAGGAGGGAGACTCTGGCTGCTCCGGACAGGAGGGAGACTCTGGCTGCTCCGGACAGGAGGGAGACTCTGGCTGCTCCGGACAGGAGGGAGACTCTGGCTGCTCCGGACAGGAGGGAGACTCTGGCTGCGCCGGACAGGAGGGAGACTCTGGCTGCGCCGGACAGGAGGGAGACTCTGGCTGCGCCGGACAGGAGGGAGACTCTGGCTGCTCCGGACAGGAGGGAGACTCTGGCTGCGCCGGACAGGAGGGAGACTCTGGCTGCGCCGGACAGGAGGGCGACTCTGGCTGCGCCGGACAGGAGGGAGACTCTGGCTGCGCCGGACAGGAGGGAGACTCTGGCTGCTCCGGACAGGAAGGAGACTCTGGCTGCGCCGGACAGGAGGGAGACTCTGGCTGCGCCGGACAGGAGGGAGACTCTGGCGTCGCCGGACAGGAGGGAGACTCTGGCTGCGCCGGACAGGAGGGAGACTCTGGCTGCGCCGGACAGGAGGGAGACTCTGGCTGCGCCGGACAGGAGGGAGACTCTGGCTGCTCCTAACTGAAGCCCGTCGCTGGAGGCTCCGGACTAGAGGGCGTCGCTGGAGGCTCCGGACTAAAGGGCGTCACTGGAGGCTCCGGACTAGAGGGCGTCACTGGAGGCCTAGTGCCATAACTCCTCACTGCCGGTTTCGTGCCATGGATCCTCACTGGAGGCTTCGTGCCATGGATCATCACTGGAGGCTTCGTGCCATGGATCATCACAGGAGGCTTCGTGCCATGGATCATCACTGGAGGCTTCTTGCCATGGATCATCACTGGAGGCTTCGTGCCATGGATCATCACAGGAGGCTTCGTGCCATGGATCATCACTGGAGGCTTCGTGCCTTGGATCATCACTGGAGGCTTCGTGCCATGGATCATCACAGGAGGCTTCGTGCCATGGATCATCACTGGAGGCTTCGTGCCATGGATCATCACTGGAGGCTGCGTGCCATGGATCATCACTGGAGGCTTCTTACCATGGATCATCACTGGAGGCTTCGTGCCATGGATCATCACTGGAGGCTTCGTGCCATGGATCATCACTGGAGGCTTCTTGCCACGGATCATCACTGGAGGCTTCTTGCCACGGATCATCACTGGAGGCTTCTTGCCATGGATCATCCCTGGAGGCTTCCTGCCGTGGATCATTACTGGAATGGAGAGACACATAGGAGGCCTGGCTCTGGGAGAAGGCACAGGACTCACCAGGCTGGGGAGACATGCAGGAGGGTTAAGGCTTAGCACAGGCACAGAACTCACCAGGCTGGGGAGACATGCAGGAGGCCTTGTCCTTGGCCGAGGCACCAGATGCACTGGACCGTGGAGGCGCACTGGCGGTCTCGATCGCAGATCTAGCACACCTCTTCCTGGCTGGATCCCCCCTGTAGCCCGGCAAGTGCGGGGAGTTGGAACAGGCCGCAATGGGCTGTGCTGGCGAACCGGGGACACCGTGCGTTGGGCTGGTGCAGTATACCCCGGGCCGAGGAGACGCACTGGAGACCAGATGCGCTGAGCCGGCATCATCCCTCCTGGATTGATGCCCACTCTAGCCCGGCCGATGCGAGAAGCTGCGATGTAGCGCACCAGGCTATGCGTGCGCACTGGGGACACCGTGCTCTTCACCGCATAACACGGTGCCTGCCCAGTCACTCTCTCGCCACGGTAAGCACGGGGAGTTGGCTCAGGTCTCCTACCTGAGTCCGCCAATCTACCCCCAAAAATTCTGAGACTGCCTCTCGTGCCCGTTACCTCGAGCCAATTCCTCGTAGTGTCGCCGCTCCGCTCTAGCTGCCTCCAGCTCCTCTTTCGGACAACGATACTCCCCTGGTTGTGCCCAGGGTCCCTCGCCCTCAAAAATTTCCTCCCATGTCCCGGAGTTCATTTTCCCACGCTGCTTGGTCCTTTGGTGGTGGGTGGTTCTGTAACGCCCGTCGTCGGGAGAAGGAGAAGAGGACCACGGTGCAGCGTGGTAAGTGTTCATATTACCTTTAATAAAATACGAAACACTTGACGAAACAACAAAAACGACAAACGAACAGTCCTGTAAGGTGAACACACAAAACAGAAAACAACCACCCACAAACACAGGTGGGAACAGGCTACCTAAGTATGGTTCTCAATCAGAGACAACGATAGACAGCTGCCTCTGATTGGGAACCATACCAGGCCAAAAACATAGAAATACAAAACAAGGACAACATAGAACACCAGACATAGAATGCCCACCCAAACTCACACCCTGACCAACCAAAATAGAGACATAAAAAGGATCTCTACGGTCAGGGCGTGACACCACCCCTCCCATGTGTTCCCAGGTACATATTTGGGAGCCCATATTCATTCAGGATGTAAGGCTTACTAGTTATGACAAATGTTAGGAAAACTTGGTTGTTGTAACAAAACAAAAAACAAAACAAAAAAACAGCAACGTTTTATACTTTGAACAAATCTTTTCACATACGTTTTTTGGGGTCTTTTTAATTTACTACGTTGATTGGCTCCAGCCCTTGGAAGCTCGGTGCATGTACAAAGACAAATAACACAATTCAACAATTGATGGATGGTGACAAAAATAATGACATTGCCAGTAGTCATGTTAAGGTTTTCAAGGTTTTATTGGTGGAGTTGATGGATTTGCATGTGGCTGTGCATTATATGGTGCCGGCATAGGAAAGAGGATCTGATCATGCCTATTGGTATTCTTGATCAAGTCTTGATCCAAACAGACACACAACTGTTATGAGGTTAATTCCACATATGCTACATTGCTTGGTAGTGTATTATCATGGTATGAGACAACATAAATAATACAATTTTAAGTAAAGTAAAAATAAACAATATTATCCTAAATTGAGAGATGAATAAAAAATGTGTTGTCACATCAACATCATAAAACTCTTTCACAATGTACCTGTTTTCAGTATAGAACGACATGTTTACAGATTATATTATTCAAGGTTTGAAATGAACACAATGAGAAGTGATTTTGTAACAACAGTTTTGAATGGGTAATTGTATCAAATATATATCATTGTATGTTTGAATTAGCGCTCACATAAACTGTTTTCATCATCACTTTCATCACTGTAAACCCATTCTTGTAAGTTAGAGCTACTGAACGTGATTGTCTGGGGCTGCTGTACAGATTTGAGCACTTGCCAAGATGTTGACATTTCTGGGTATGTCTCACCTGTAACATGATAATAGTAAAGATTATGATGGTAATAATAATATTGTTATATTATTTTTATAATAATACAAATCTGTCAATCAACCATTTGTCTTTCTTAAAAGCCTTTTTTTGCATCAGCAGTTGTCACAAAGCGTTTTAGAGATACCCAGTCTAAAAATCCAAGACCCATCAATGCATTTGTCGAAGCACAGCCTCTAGGAAACACTCCCTAAAGTCATAAACCTAGGATTACAGTTTTTCTCAATTGCTAAAACACTAAAACACCTTGGCTGAAGAAAGTTCTCAGTTGCCTGTACTCATTTAGCTAATTATGCAGTCTGTTGTCAATACCTTAAACCATTTCACATGGTAAAACACAATTTGCAGATCTCACGTAGACTTTTCAGCAAAACTCTAAACACATTCTCATTCTCAAAACACATTCTGCACTCTAATGCACATGTCACCCATACTGGTAAACACAAGTGGCAACAATCCAATACAAATAGAGAACACATGTCATTGATTGAACACAACCACTCAAAATTGATTTAACATCAGTTTCCACCGAGCTGCTCAGGTAAGGGAATGGTTTAACATCAATGGGCAGTTTATGAACTTGTACCTCCCTCCATACTCGCCTTTCCTGAATCCGATTGAGGAGTTTTTCTCCTCTTGGAGATGGAAAGTGTATGATAGACAACCCTACACCAGAGTAAATCTGCTGCAAGCCATGGATTTAGCCTGTGGTGATATAGGTGAGGAATCATGTCAGGGCTGGATACGGCACACAAGAGGCTTCTTCCCCCGTTGCCTCAGGAGGGACACTATTGCTTGTGATGTCGATGAAGTGCTCTGGCCTGACCCAGCCCAAAGACGAGAAGAAGTGCTCTGGCCTGACCCAGCCCAAAGACAAGAAGAAGTGCTCTGGCCTGACCCAGCCCAAAGACAAGAAGAAGTGCTCTGGCCTGACCCAGCCCAAAGACAAGAAGAAGTGCTCTGGCCTGACCCAGCCCAAAGACAAGAAGAAGTGCTCTGGCCTGACCCAGCCCAAAGACAAGAAGAAGTGCTCTGGCCTGACCCAGCCCAAAGACAAGAAGAAGTGCTCTGGCCTGACCCAGCCCAAAGACAAGAAGAAGTGCTCTGGCCTGACCCAGCCCAAAGACAAGAAGAAGTGCTCTGGCCTGACCCAGCCCAAAGACAAGAAGAAGTGCTCTGGCCTGACCCAGCCCAAAGACAAGAAGAAGTGCTCTGGCCTGACCCAGCCCAAAGACAAGAAGAAGTGCTCTGGCCTGACCCAGCCCAAAGACAAGAAGAAGTGCTCTGGCCTGACCCAGCCCAAAGACAAGAAGAAGTGCTCTGGCCTGACCCAGCCCAAAGACAAGAAGAAGTGCTCTGGCCTGACCCAGCCCAAAGACAAGAAGAAGCACATTGATCACATGTTTACTCCTTTGATTTTTGTCCCTTTTAGTATTGTATACTGTA
>NC_074704.1:10437386-10504982 GCF_029448725.1 Salvelinus fontinalis
GCTGTATACTGTAGTACAGTGCATTGTAGGCTGTATACTGTAGTACAGTGCATTGTAGGCTGTATACTGTAGTACAGTGCATTGTAGGCTGTATACTGTAGTACAGTGCATTGTAGGCTGTATACTGTAGTACAGTGCATTGTAGGCTGTATACTGTAGTACAGTGCATTGTAGGCTGTATACTGTAGTACAGTGCATTGTAGGCTGTATACTGTAGTACAGTGCATTGTAGGCTGTATACTGTAGTACAGTGCATTGTAGGCTGTATACTGTAGTACAGTGCATTGTAGGCTGTATACTGTAGTACAGTGCATTGTAGGCTGTATACTGTAGTACAGTGCATTGTAGGCTGTATACTGTAGTACAGTGCATTGTAGGCTGTATACTGTAGTACAGTGCATTGTAGGCTGTATACTGTAGTACAGTGCATTGTAGGCTGTATACTGTACAATGGACAAATTGTATGGCCCTGAACATTGTGCTTTCCATTTATTAACAGTACTGACTGCTCAATAGATTGTGACTGGTTGCAGGTTCATATCAACAAAGAAGAAGAATTACAGTATCACAGAGACAAAGGACAAGTTTGTGAGATGCAGGGTACAGTACTGTAAAAATAGGGGTACAAGGAGGAGGAAGAACAAAAAACTAAATTGCAAAGAGCAAAGCAGAGTAGTAATTTCAGATCAATTTTGAGCTACTTTGATAGAACATGTTTTCGTTCATCAAAAGACAATGACGGAAAAATATGAATATTTTTTTAGATTAAAAATGTACTTCTCCCTGAGAATTGTATGTTTTGAACAATGTGTTTTCTATTTTTCAGTGTATTGTTTACTGACTGCTTGAGAGTGTATATCATTTTGATCACTTTGTTTATGATTTGAGAGCAGTGTTTGACCAAAATATTATTTCAAGACATTCTTTGATGATGGTTCTATGACAAATACAAGGGACCAAAATATTATTCACTGAAATTCACTTGGGCTAAGTGGCAATTTGAAATTCAAAAACAGACTTCAATAGTATATCACTGTAGTGAGTGTTATTAGACTCGAACATTCTCTCTCCCTCTCTGTCTGCCCCCTCTCTCTCGCCATCGACTAAGATGAAGATCAGATAACATTTTATGACTAATTTATGCAGACATCCAGGTAATTCCAAAGGGTTCACATACTTTTTCCTGCCACTGTAGTATTTGAACCCAGATCTGATTAAATTACGTACAGTTGAAGTCGGAAGTTTACATACACCTTAGCCAAATACATTTAAACATATTTTTCCACAATTCCTGACATTTAATCCTACTAAAAAATCCCTGTTATAGGTTAGTTAGGATCACCACTTTTTTTTAAGAATGTGAAATGTCAGAATAATAGTAGAGAGAATTATTTATTTCAGCTTTTATTTCTTTCATCACATTCCCAGTGGGTCAGAAGTTTACATACACTCAATTAGTATTTGGTAGCATTGCCTTTAAATTGTTTAACTTGGGTCAAACGTTTCGGGTAGCCTTCCACAAGCTTCCCATAATAAGTTGGGTGAATTTTAGCCCATTCCTCCTGACAGAGCTGGTGTAACTGGGTCAGGTTTGTAGGCCTCCTTGCTCGCATGTGCTTTTTCAGTTCTGCCCACACATTTTCTATAGGATTGAGGTCAGGGCTTTGTGATGGCCACTCCAATACCTTGACTTTGTTGTCCTTAAGCCATTTTGCCAGAATTTGGAAGTATGCTTGGGGTCATTGTCCATTTGGAAGACACATATGCGACCAAGCTTTAACTTCCTGACTGATGTCTTGAGATGTTGCTTCAATATATCCACATAATTTTCCTACCTCATGATGCCATCTATTTTGTGAAGTGGTAGCAGTCCCTCCTGCAGCAAAGCACCCCCACAACATGATGCTGCCACCCCCGTGCTTCATGGTTGGGATGGTATTCTTCGGCTTGTAAGCCTCCCTATTTTTCCTCTAAACATGACGATGGTCATTATGGCCAAACAGTTCTATTTTTGTTTCATCAGACCAGAGGACATTTCTCCAAAAAGTACAACCTTTGTCCCCATGTGCAGTTGCAAACCGTAGTCTCGTTTTTTTATGATGGTTTTGGAGCAGTGGCTTCCTCCTTGCTGAGCAGCCTTTCAGGTTATGTTGAAATAGGACCTGTTTTACTGTAGACATAGATACTTTTGTACCTGTTTCCTCCAGCATCTTCACAAGGTCCTTTGCTGTTGTTCTGGGATTGATTTGCACTTTTCGCACCCATGGTGTTTATATTTGCATACTATTGTTTGTACAGATAAACGCGGTACCTTCAGGTGTTTGGAAATTGCTCCCAAGGATGAACTAGACTTGTGGAGGTCTACCATTTTTTTCTGAGGTCTTGGCTGAATTCTTTTGATTTTCCCATAATGTCAAGCAAAGAGGCACTGAGTTTGAAGGTAGGCCTTGAAATACATCCACAGGTACACCTCCAAATGAATCAAATTTTGTTAGTTAGCCCATCAGAAGCTTCTAATGCCATGACATCATTTTCTGGAATTTTCCAAGCTGTTTAAAGGCACAGTCAACTTAGTGTATGTAAACTTCTGACCCACTGGAATTGTGATACAGTGAATTATAAGTGAAATAATCTGTCTGTAAACAATTGTTGGAAAAAGGACTTGTGTCATGCACAAAGTAGATATCCTAACCGGCTTGCCAGAACTATAGTTTGTTAACAAGAAATGTGTGGAATAGTTGAAAAACAAGTTTTAATGACTCCAACCTAAGTGTATGTAAACTTCCGACTTCAACTGTACATGAAAGATCCAGTCACTGTAGGCCAGCCTACAGCAGTGGAAGAGGGGAGTGAGTGCAGATTAACATTAAAGTAAAGAAGGATTGGAGCACTTGGGGTGAATATAAAAGACCAGAAAAAAGACCAGATTATCTGACTGCTGGGCTGAAAGAAACAGGAGAAGAAAACAACACACCAAGGAGAAAGAAAAGTTGATCCAAATAAATTCCTTAAAAAGTGGATGGGAATTTTCAAGGCAAAGACTTGGAATTAAGGATAATTAGTAGGGATGCAGTGCCAAGTGTCTGTGTTTGTGGATGTGTACTGCAATCAAAGTTGAGACAACATTGGAAAAAATGCGTCCACGAAAAAGGGTAGACGATCAGAGGATGATGAGATGGGTTGTTGTCTTGTGTTTTATTTCATCCACATGAGGGAGACATTTTATGGAGATAGTCGGCACCTTCTAGGGGATCACTGTTGTCAAGTCGGTGACAATAGTTGGTCACCTCTTTTGAAAGTGTGTTGCATTCTGGGGCTAAAACATTTCTGACGTGGGTCTATATGTCATCTGCATGAACTTGACAAAAATCATGTGATCAAAGGTCATGAAGATTTGACACCAAGTTTCTGCAATTGCTCTTCACCAACCTCCTCCTGCATCCACCACCTGCATTGTGGGCGGCTCTATTGTCAACCAATCATTAGTGTTTTTGTTCGACCCATGCAAATGTGACCAAAAACATGACTGAAACAGGAACCAACTTGCTAAAATTCATATGTAGCCTACAGTGCATAAATGAATGATGTGATTGAGGCTCTCTCTCATTTATTGATTGTATAATGTACACACTAATTATTTCAGCTTGTGAATGGGTGTTGGAGACATGTTTTTTTGACATTATAAAGGAAACCTTTTATAAACAATGGCAACACTGCCATGGTGATCTGAGCCTTACTGTTGGAAAACGACATTAGTATCCGCATTTCGGTTGTAGCAGATGCACCTCTCCTGACTTTACTTCTTGACTTTGGTCTACAGTCAGTTGCTTTAGCCCTGCCACTCAAACCAGCCCTACTATATGTTTAATTGGCGTCTGTCTGAATTCAGAATTTGTCCAAGATGTCCTATGTGCAAATGAAATTGTTAATCATCTAATGTTGCTATGCTGAATGAAAAGAAGGCAGTGTAAAATAATGGTGCCTAACTGCTCATATAGCCTCTAATCTTTAAATGAACCAAGTGAATTTTGTACAAGCAATAATTTAAATCGATCGATGAAGTGCCAAGACAAAATGTGTTTCCTACTTTAGAGCAGGGGTGTCAAACTCATTCCATGGAGGGCCTAGTGTCTGTAGGTTTTTGTTTTTTCCTTTCAATTAAGACCTAGACAACTACTGTAGGTGAGGGGAGTAATTAGTGCCTTAATTCAGCAATCAAGTACAAGGAAGGAACGAAAACCCACAGACACTCAGTCCTCCGTGTAATGAGTTTGAAGTGTGCTTTAGAGTAAGGGCTGTCAAACCTGTCAGGAACTCAATTAGAGAATCAACCACACCTGAGTAAATTCTGAATTCCAAATCAACCCCTAGCCCCTACACCTACCACTTAGTCACTTATGGGCATTTGAAACGATCAGATAGGTTAAAGCAATATGGAAATTGCTTCACCTTGCCTTCTGATAGGCTGGATGCAATTGTGGCCATATTGCTTATCCCTATTCAATCATTTCTGATTCACAGAAGTGTTTAGGCCAGGGTGTAGGATTTAGGGGTCAATTTGTAATTAGGAATCAAATGTAGTTCAGGGGCTTACAGCTGTCCTTAATTAGCCAATGACATTAGAAGGATCTGTGATTTGTGTAAAAGGAGCAACCAAAAAGTTTGCCAGGTACAGCAAAAGGGATATTATGCTAGGGCTTATACCGGCCATTTGTTCTGATTACTGGGATGGTTTTGAGACGCAAAATGGCTGTGATGATTGGAATCGCTTTCAGGTAGGTTTTTAAAGTATTGATCTAGTTTCCCTTGTCCTTCAGGTGTTACAGGTAGCTTTGTTTATAACAGACTTTCTTTTTTCCTAAGAGTTTCTTGGCTTTGTTGCCTGCTAATTGGCGGGATAACCTGTTCTACATCAAGTGAGTTTCTACACATTCATTTCAAGTAGCAGTGTTGATCCAATAACTTCAAAGGCTGGCATTTTACTTTACTTTCTTCTAACCTAGGTGATGGGTATCCTGCACCAGGTTCTGATGCAGCATGGCTTGATGCAGGCTCACTTAGGTCTAAAGGATATG
The DNA here is from genome assembly GCF_029448725.1 of Salvelinus fontinalis. Taxonomy (NCBI): domain Eukaryota; kingdom Metazoa; phylum Chordata; class Actinopteri; order Salmoniformes; family Salmonidae; genus Salvelinus; species Salvelinus fontinalis. The sequence goes on from NC_074704.1 coordinate 10,442,462, forward strand.
GTAATTACAACTCTCCAACAGCTCCCTTGCAAGCGCAGCTAACCGAAGAGCAACAGAAACATCTGGCCGCCATCTTGCAAAAGCAACTAGCCCCCATGCCCCAGGGACCTCAGAAAATGTGGTATCCAGCTCAAATGCCCCAGCAGGAAAAGCAACACGCCGCCATGATCCAACAGCAGACTCTACCGGACAGTTATCCTGAGCAGCCTCAAGCAGTGTTATATCCAGCTCAAATACCCCAGAATCAACCAGCTACTGTACTTCAGCATAAGAAGGAACAGGCCTCCATACCCCAGTTACCTCAGCAAGTGTGGTATACAGTTAAAATTCCCCAGCAGCAAAAGCAACCAGCTACTGGTCCTCAGCAGCAGAAGGAACTGACCACCATGCCCCAGAAGCAACCAGCCCCAATGCCTCCACCGCAGAAGCAACCGGCCACCATGCACCAGCAAGTGTGGCATCCAGCTCAATTGCCCCAGCAGCAAAAGCAACCAGCTACTAAACCTCAGCAGCAGAAAGAACCGGCAGTCATAACCCAGCAACCTCAGCAAGTGTTGCATCCAGCTCAAATACTGCTGAAGAAACTGACTGCCATGCCCCAGAAAGTGTTATATCCAGCTCAAAAGCCCCAGCAGCAGAAGCAACCGGCCGCTGAACCTCTGCAGCAGATTGAACTGACCGCCATGCCCCAGCCTCAGCAAGTGTGGCATCCAGCTCAATTTCCCCAGGAGCAACCAGTCCCTATGCGTCAACTGCAGAATGAACTGACCACCATTCCACCACACTTGTGGCAATCCGCACAAATGCCCCATCAGAATAAGCAACCGGCTGCCATGCTTCAGCAAGTGTGGCAACCGGCCCCTATACCCAAGCAGCCTCATGACGTGTGGTATCCAGCTAAAATGGTCCAGAAGCAAGCCACTGCAACTCAGCGGCAGAAGGAACTGACCGCCATGTCTCAGCAAGAGTGGCATCCAGCTCAAAATCCCCAGCAGCAACCTAACGTTTTGGCCCAGCAAGTGTGGACTTCAGCTCAATGTCCCCAGCAGCAGAAGGAACCGGCCACCATAACACAGCAATTGTTGCAACCTGTGCACATGCCCCAGCAGCAACAGGAACCGGCCAACATACCCCAGCAAGTGAGGTATCCAGCTCAAATGCCCCAGAAGCATCTGGCCTCCATGCCTCTGCCGCAGAAGGAATTGACTGCCATGCCTCAGCAAGAGTGGCATCCAGCTCAAAATCCCCAGCAACAGAAGCAACCAGCCCTAATGCTTTTACCGCAGAAGGAACTGACTGCCATACCCCAGCAACCTCAGCAAATGTGGTATCCAGCTCAAATGCCCCAGAAGCAACCAACCGCTGAACCTCAGCAGCAGAAGCAACTGACCGCCTTGGCCCAGCAAGTGTGGTCTCCAGCTCAAATGCCCCAGCTGCACAAGCAACCGGCTGCTGAACCTCAGCAGCAGGAGTTGCATCCTGTGCACATGCCCCAGCAGCAACTGAAACCGGCCACCATACCACTGCAGCAACCGACCGCCATGCTCCAGCAACCATGGTATCCAGCTCAAAAGCCCCAGCTGCAGAAGCAACCGGCCGCTGAATCTCAGCAGAAAATTGAACCTACCGCCATGCCCCAGCTACCTCAGGAAGTGTGGCATCCAGCTCAATTTCCCCAGGAGCAAAAGCAACCAGCCCCAATGCCTTTACCGCAGAAGGAACTGACTGCCTTACCCCAGCAACCTAGGCAAGTGTGGTATCCAGCTCAAATGCCCCAGAAGCAACCTAACGTTTTGGCCCAGCAAGTGTGGTCTCCAGCTCAAATGCCCCAGCTGCACAAGCAACCGGCTGCTGAACCTCAGCAGCAGGAGTTGCATCCTGTGCACATGCCCCAGCAGCAACAGGAACCGGCCACCATACCACTGCAGCAACCGACCGCCATGCTCCAGCAACCATGGTATCCAGCTCAAAAGCCCCAGCTGCAGAAGCAACCGGCCACTGAATCTCAGCAGAAAATTGAACCTACCGCCATGCCCCAGCTACCTCAGGAAGTGTGGCATCCAGCTCAATTTCCCCAGGAGCAAAAGCAACCAGCCCCAATGCCTTTACCGCAGAAGGAACTGACTGCCTTACCCCAGCAACCTCGGCAAGTGTGGTATCCAGCTCAAATGCCCCAGAAGCAACCTAACGTTTTGGCCCAGCAAGTGTGGTCTCCAGCTCAAATGCCCCAGCTGCACAAGCAACCGGCTGCTGAACCTCAGCAGCAGGAGTTGCATCCTGTGCACATGCCCCAGCAGCAACAGGAACCGGCCAACATACCCCAGCAAGTGAGGTTTCCAGCTCAAATGCCCCAGAAGCATCTGGCCTCCATGCCTCTGCCGCAGAAGCAACTGACCACTATGCCCCAGCAAGAGATGTATCCAGCCCAAATGCCCCAGCAGCAACTGACCCCAATGCCTATACTGCAGGAACAACCAACAGCTATGCTCCAGCAAGCATGGTATCCAGCTCAAATGCCCCAGCAGCAGAAACAACTGGCCACCATGCTGCAGAAGCAACCAGCCCCAATGCCTCAACCGCAGAAGCTACAGGCCACTATGCCCCCGCAAGTGTGGCATCCAGCTCAAATGCATCAGCAGCAAAATCAACCAGCTACTGAACCTCAGCAGCAAATTCAACCAACCGCCATGCCCCAGCCACCCCAGCAAGTGTGGCATCCAGCTCAATTTCCCCAGGAGCAGAAGCAACCAGCCCCTATGCATCTACCGCAGAAAGAACTGACTGCCATACCCCAACAACTGTGGCAAACGGTTCAAATGCCCCAGCAGCATAAGCAACCGGCTGCCATGCTTCAGCAAGTGTGGCATTTGGTGCAGAAGCCTCAAGACATGTGGTATCCAGGTAGAATGGTCCATAAGAAACAAGTCGCTGCACTGACCGCCATGCCGCAGACGCGTCAGCAAGTGTGGCATCCAGCTCAATTTCCCCAGCAGCAGAAGCAACCGGAAGCCACGCCTCTACCGCAGGAGCAACCGACCGCCGTACCCCAGCAAGTGTGGTATCCAGCTCAAATGTTCCAGCAGCATCCGGCCTCCATGCCTCTACCGCAGAAGCAACTGACCGACATGCCTCAGCAAGAGTGCCACCCAGCTCAAATACCGCAGAAGCAACCGGCTGCTGGACCGCAGCAGAACCAACTGGCCACCATACACCAGCAAGTGAGGAATCCAGCTCAAAGATCCCAGCAGCGGAAGCAACACACTGCTGTGCCACAGCAGCAACTGACCCCCATGCCTCAGCAATTATGGCATGTAGCTCAAATGCCCCAGAAACAACTGGCCCCAATGTCTCAGCAGAAGCACTACGAAAGCACTGAAAATAGTGCCTCTGCTAGCTCTCAGGCCAGCATCGTTGAACAGTCGGGTGTCATCCCAATCTATTCCTACCGTTCCGAATCGCACTACAAGAATGGCAGAACTGTCTTCTCCCAAACCCGCTACACTCCTAGGGAGGCTATGCCTGTTGACAGTGGAGATTCTCCCAAGGACAGGTATGTTGGCATTGGTGCACCAAGCATATATCCACCACTAGTGAAGCTTTCTGCAAGGTAATGGATAACTTTAACCTGCTCTGAACTTTGCTCTCTGAATTTGAAGTCCTTTGTACTAACCATATATCTATCAACAGGAAAATGTAATGGATTCATCCTCTAGAAGCTCTAATGGTGAGAATTGTTTTTGACATAGGTTACTTAACATTCTGTGTTGCTGACACTGCAGTTCTTTCTGCTTTTGTTTCAACCAGGAAGTTGCTGGTGCTCTTGCTGCTCTAGCATGATGGGATCCATAAACAGTTTTACTTTCAAAAATGCCTTGTCTCTTTGAGATATTGGTTCTCATGTCCAATGCTTGCTGAGAACAGGTGGTGTGCAGTCTGTAGTAAAAATGACTAATGTTCAGTTAATTCTTTGGTTTTCAAATCTTTTCACCTTCGCTACTGGTTCAAAATAAAAGCTTGGGTCTACATAAAAGCATTTGTCAAGGGGTGATTTGTCAGACATTCCTCATATGTTCGTACTTTAGATGTAGGCATGCATTGTATACAGTGAGACTGTCTTCAACCAGTCTAAGCTGTTGGTGAGTAATTTAACATACAGGGAACTGGTTTTAGATGGTCAGACCATGGCTCATTTAGCTATTAGAATTGAGTGACCTTTTGGTTTAAAACTTGTATTTGGCCTTATACTATAGCCCACACCACATGGCAAAGTCAAATCAGTTTAGCAGTGTCTGTTCCATATCTAGGTGATGGCTCAAATGTTATTTTGGGCACTGAAACCCCTGTTGGCACATCTACCTCCATACTTCTGTTTGTTTGGGTTACCTTCAGATGCGTCTTACAATTGTGGGGTCAGAGGGAAACGTAACTATGTTCGGGAGTCAATTTTCCGCAATGGTCCTAGTTTGTTGGCCAAACCGTTCTGATGCTATAGATATTTTTAGACTGCTTTTTGGGGTGTCTGACCAACACCACTGTAGCTCGGCCCCTGTCCACCGCAGATGCGTAAGGGCGACAGGTGGGTGCAGTGGATTGTGACGCAGCCCATTCAAAACGTTATAGCTTCAACACGATTTTGATGGGGCCTTTTACATTGACGTGCCTCAATACTCTTCACCTGTAGCCCATTCCTCCTCATCCATTTATTGTACCACAGGCTCCTATAGAATGGATCCAGTGTATTTGATTTTACGATGCCTGGAATGGTTTAACCTATCAATTAACAATATATTCTGTACAGACTGTCTTCAAACTTGTACAATTTTCTTAACCAATTATTAATCTAACTGCTTAGTATGAGAATTCAGCCCTTAAATTGGTTTATTAAGTTCCAATGATGAAGCTGGCAAGGCACTAGCAGGGAAGCTTAGCTAGCATAATATGTCACATGGAACTCAATCACAAACATTGACACAAACGAACACATTTGCTGCTGTAGTCGACTGCCTGTTTGGCCAAAGACTCATGACACGGGACAATTGTATATGCATTCAATGGTCTGCTTTTATGTAAAAAATGTAATTCTGTTCTCGGACAATCTCTTGTCTACCATGCAGTAGCACTCGCATTTGGACACACTAATTCAAGGGTTTTCTTTATTTTTATTCTTTCTACATTGTAAAATAATAGTGAAGACATCAAAACTATGAAATAACACATGTGACTCGATTCAGGAAACTAGGCGTATGTCGCAAGTCACGATTTCACAGGAGAGCCGTTTGAACGTAAAAATCTAAATGCGTTTTTTGGCAGAAATTCCTTCTCGAACATGTGAACTTTCATGTACCTTAACAAACATGTATGTCACCTGTAAATACAAAAACAATTTAAATTACCTTGCCTGGTTAAGCCACAGTAAAAGTAAGCAAACTTCTCACTAGCCATGATTGTCTGAGATGAGTGGGCTGGACATGCAGAGAGAGGAGTTCGGATTGGTCTGCCATATTGAAGCCGTCTATTTGAGCTCGTCAGTCTGTGTTGGTAATCCTGTCGAACGCTGCTTTAAAAAATATATTTTGTATATTGGAGCTGCATAAGTGTTGCTCTCTGTTTTCTGGAGGATCAAGTTTTAATATCAGTGGAATTAGAGTATGATAGCTAAAGAGGTGGACAAAACCCCTGTCTCCGGATTACATCTTCAAACCGTGCAACCGTGGTATGGCATTCCTGACAGGGAGACACGTCCATGATGCATGTTTATAGTGTAGCATTAGCTAGCTACATTTTCAGATATGACATTTCTAATTTTGACAAAGTGGTTTCATTTCAAGCTAAGTGTACTGTTAGATGGCTGGTTCCCTAGCTGACGTTATTATTTGTTTCCTGGAGCCGTTTGCTTTTCTAGTTAAAAATAACACTGTATAAATCCCAGAACTTCAAATGCTGGCATTTTACGATTTCAAGCGTTCTTTTCTTTCGTAGGTAATTATAGATATATTCCCCAAAATAAATTAAAAGGAACTGGCCACAATGCAGTGGAACCTACCAGCTCCTGTGCCTCGGCAGGTGGAGCAACCGGATCCCGTGCCTCAGCAGCAGAAGCAGCCACCCACAATTCCTCATCAAGTGCCACGACTGGCCCAAATACCTTAGCTGAAGCAACTGGCCAGGGTGCCTCGGCAGCGGAAGCAACTGGCCACAATGCTTCATCAAGCATCACGACTGGCCCAAATACCTTAGCTGAAGCAACTGGCCAGGGTGCCGCACAAGCGGCCACCCATAATGCCTCGGCAGCGGAAGCAACTGGCCACAGTGCCGCGCAAGCGGCCACCCATAATGCCTCAGCAGCGGAATCGGCCACCCACAATGCCTCGGCAAGTGTGGCAACTGGCCCAAATCCCTTAGATGAAACAACTGGCCACAATGCTTCATCAAGCATCACGACTGTCCCAAATACCTTGGGTGAAGCATCCGACTCCCGTGCCTCAGCAGAAGCAGCCGCCCAAAATGCCTCAGCAAGTGTGGAAACTGTCCCAAATACTTTAGGTGGAGCATCCAGATCCCTTGCCTCAGCAGCAGAAGCAGCCACCCATAATGCCTCAGCAAGTGTCACGACTGGCCCAAATACCTTAGCTGAAGCAACTGGCCACACTCTCACCTCCTGACCTCAACCCCTCCATCTAATCCACAGAGGTCCATCTGTCTCCCCTGTATCAACACGTTGCTCTCCTCTTGTCCACCCACACACATTCCACAGTTGTCTTTCACAGCTGTCTTTCTACAGAGACCCAGTCTCTTTCACTCCTTAATATACAATGTGTCTGATCTATCATGTCTTCAATATCTCAATGTTCAAAACGTAGAATCCAACACATGGCACATTTTAGACCATTCCATTGGTCGTTACGTGAAATCTCCACGCACCAGGGGTAACGGACATACAAATAAAATCGGCAATTATCGAATCTCCTGACTTTCATTGAGCAATTAGCAACACCTGAGTATATCAGTTGTCACTTATAAGCCAGCCATTGATTAGCCATTGATTAGCAGTGTCTGGGGATTCTTAAGAAAGAACCAAAACATTTGCATTTGTTCTGAATATGGTGGTTTTGTTTAGAAAAATAGCTATGGCTTTAGAACTCTTGTTAAGGTTAGCGGTTCCATTTATTGATCTAGTTTCTGTCCATTGTCTTACAGTTTTGTAACATTTGAATGTTTTGTAGAGTTTCTTGGGTATGTTGCCTGCTAATTGGAGAGAGAACCAGTTCTAATAACCCAAAAGGTGAGTGGTTGTTCTACATATTGATTTGGTTCAAATAACCGTAGTTATATAAACTCAGCAAAAAAAGAAACGTCCTCTCACTGTCAACTGTGTTTATGTTCAGTAAACTTAACATGTGTAAATATTTGTATGAACTTAACAAGATTCAACAACTGAGACAAACTGAACAAGTTCCACAGACGTGACTAACAGAAATGTAATAATGTGTCCCTGAACAAAGGGGGGGTCAAAAGTAACAGTCAGTATCTGGTGTGGCCACCAGCTGCATTAAGTACTGCAGTGCATCTCCTCCTCATGGACTGCACCAGATTTGCCAGTTCTTGCTGTGAGATGTTACCCCAGTCTTCCACCAAGGCACCTGCAAGTTTCTGGGGGAAATGGCCCTAGTCCTCACCCTCCGATCCAACAGGTCCAAGACGTGTTCAATGGGATTGAGATCCGGGTTCTTCGCTGGCCATGGCAGAACATACATTCTTGTCTTGCAGGAAATCACGCACAGAACGAGCAGTATGGCTGGTGGCATTGTCATGCTGGAGGGTCATGTCAGGTTGAGCCTGCAGGAAGGTTACCACATGAGGGAGGAGGATGTCTTCCCTGTACTGTGGCACACTGCCCCAGACCATGACGGACCATCCACCTCCAAATCGATCCCGCTCCAGAGTACAGGCCTTGCTGTAACGCTCATTCCTTCGACGATAAATGCGAATCTGACCATCACCCCTGGTGCGACAAAACCGTGTCTGGTCCAGCGACAGTGGGTTTGTGCCCCTAGGCGTTGTTTCTGGTGAGGACCTGCCTTACAACAGGCCTGCAAGCCCTCAGTCCAGCCTCTCTGTCTATTGCAGACAGTCTGAGCACTGATGGAGGGCTTGTGCGTTCCTGGTGTAACTCGGCAGTTGCTGTTGCCGTCCTGTACCTGTCCCGCAGGTGTGATGTTCGGATGTACCGATCCTGTGCAGGTGTTTCACGTGGTTTACCACTGCGAGGACGATCAGCTGTCCGTCCTGTCTCCCTGTAGCGCTGTCTTAGGCATCTCACAGTATGGACATTGCAATTTTTTGCCCTGGCCACATCTGCAGTCCTCATGCCTCCTTGCAGCATGTCTAAGGCACGTTCACGCAGATGAGCAGGGACCCTGGGCATCTTTTGGTGTTTTTCAGAGTCAGTAGAAAGGCCTCTTTAGTGTCCTAAGTTTTCATTACTGTGACCGTAATTGTCCACCGTCTGTAAGCTGTTAGTTTTATATTCATTATACACGCAAAGTAGTATGTTAACATGAAGTATTTTCCAATATAGAATCCAACAAAATTGTAAAATAGATTGTATGTAAAAGCTTAACTGTTGTTCATTAGTTTACTCCAATTAGGGGAGGGGTGGTAGGGTTAGTGGAAAATATTGTATGTGTGATTGGAAATGACGCAGGCATTACATTGATAGATTGTAGCTTCTATCTGAAATTAAAGCTGCTCTACCCCTAAACAAAACAAGGCATTTTTCTATTTTTAACTTTGTCTTTGTTTCCTAGGTGATTATGGATATATTCCCCTAACTTCACCAAAAGTAACCGGCTCCTATGCCCCAGCAGAAGTAATAGCGCCCGTGTCTCCGCAGACGCAACAAGACCACGGCACATGCGGCAGGACACTGGCAGATGCAGAAGGCGCCCTTGCTTTGGCAGAAGAAACAGGACCCCGGCAGATCTGGCAGGCGCCTTTTCCCCGGCAGATCTGGCAGGCGCCTTTGCCCCGGCAGATCTGGCAGGCGCCCTTACCTCAGCAGAAGCAACAGGACCCCAGCAGACGTGGCAGGCCCACGTGCCTCAGCAGGTCTTTGACAAAGAAATTGATACTATTGTTGCATGATTTAATGATTAATAAACCATTTAATTTCTGCCTATAAATTATACCAATTATTTTCTATATTTTGCTTAAAGAATCAGTTTAAAGTTGTGTTGCTGGTACGTAGTGTCTTAATAAATAATTCATACCCCTTGACCTATTTCCCCCAAATTGTAGCCTGAATTCAAGTGCATATATATATTTTAAATTACCTATCTACACACACTACTCCCATAATGTAAATATGTTTTTGGAAATGTTGACAAATGTATTGAAAATGAAATGCAGAAATTTCTCAGTTAAGTAAGTAGTCACACCCTTGAGGCAATACTTTGTAGAAGCCCATTTGGCAGTGACTACAGCGTTGAGTCTTTCTGGGTAGGTACCCTTAGAGTTTTCCACACCTGGATTGTTCAACTTTTGGCCATTTTATTATTTTCAAAAAATGTCACGCTCTGTCGAATTTGGTTGTTCCTTGCTAGACAACCATTTCAGGTCTTGCCATAGTTTTGATTTAAATATAACTTGGCCACTCTGGAACATTCGCCACCTTGGTAAGCAACTTCTGTAGATTTGCCTTTTATGTTGTCCTGGTGAAAAGTGAAATCATCATCCGGTGTCTGGTGGGAAAGCAGACTGAACCAGGATTTCCTCTAGGATTTTGCCTATTCTTAGGTCATTCAGGTTTATTTTTCTTTATCCTGAAACACCCCAGTCCTTAATGATTGATAGCATACCCTAACATGATGCCGCCACCGCTATGCTTGAAAATATGGAGTGGTGATCTAATGTATTGGATTTGCCCCAAACACAACTCTCTGTATTCAGGACCATTTTAATTGTGTTAACATTTTTTGCAGTATTACTTTGGTGCTTTTGTAAACAGGATTCAAATGTTTTATTCTGTATTGGCTTCCTTTTCACTGTCAATTAGGCTAGTATTGTGGAGTAACTACGTTGGTCCATCCTCAGTCTTCTATCACAGCCATTACACTAATTGTTTTAATGTCACCATTGTCCTCTTGGTGAAATCCCTGAACGGTGTCCTTCCCTTACGGCAACTGGGTTAGAATGGAGGCCTGTATCTTTGTAGTGACTGGGTGTATTGAGACACCAGAGTGTAATCACTTCATGCTCAAAGGAACAATCTATGTCTGCTTTTTTTCTACCATCTACCAATGAGTGCCTTTTGCCAGGCATTGGAAACCTCTAGTCTTTATAGTTGAATCTGTTTGAAATTCACTGCTCAGAATGCATCTTAAGCAAATGTTTACTCCTGAACTGATTTAGGCTTCCCCTAACGAAGGGGTTGATTTGAATACTTAATGACCCAAAATATTTCAGCTTTTCGTTTGTAATTAATTTGTGCAAAAATTATTCCATTATTCCACATTATGGGGTATTGTGTGTGTAGGCTGGTGACAAAAAATATACATTTTAAATTCAGGTGATGTGGAAAAAGTCACGGGGTGTGAATACTTTCTGAAGGCACTGTAAGCGTGCAGTATCATACGTGCTCTCAATGGTTCCAACCATTGTTGTAGGAATAGGTCAAACTTGCTCGGCGCAGCCAAAATGAGTTGGTCAGAAAAGATCAAAGATTGCAGTCATTGCAAAAATATATTGTGTGAAATCATTAACTAGAGTGAGTAGAAGTAGAACTTATGCAAGTCAGAGGTCAGGGACCTGGCAGTGTGGTGCAATTACAACACCCTCTCAATGTGAGCAAGACAAAGGAGTTGACTGTGGGCTTCAGGAAAAGGAAGCCCGAACACGACCCCATTCACATTGACGGGGCTGTAGCGCAGCAGGTCGAGAGTTTCAGGTTCCTTGTCTACATCCCCAACAAACTATCATGGTCCAAACACACCAAGACAGTCGTGAAGAGGGCACGACAACACCATTTCCCCCTCAGGAGACTGAGAAGATTTGGCATGGATCCCCAGATTCTCAAAGTTACACAGCTGCATCAATGGTGAGCATCCTGACCGGTTGCATCACCTCCTGGTGATATGGCAACTGCTCGGCATGTGACCGCAAAACGCTACAGAGGGTCATGAGTATGGCCCAGTACATTACTGGGGCCAAGCTTCCTGCCATCCAGGACCTATATACTAAGCCGTGTCAGAGGAAGGCCCAAAAAATAATGAAAGACTCCAGTCTCCCAAGTCATAGACTGTTCTCTCTGCTATCATATCCCGTAAAGATCCATTCATATATTTTGGCCAATCACAGGGATCTTTTATGTTTTTTGTCTGGGAGTCGGATTTAGCAGCAGCACCACTGTCATCGGGGAGCGACGAATCTGAGTCAGGGTCCAAGATATTAGGGTCTCCGCCAGCATTGTTTGGAGGTGTGGCCACCCGTTCTTATTCACCCAGTGAGCTCTCATCATTGGTGGAAGTGGATGGCTCCTCCGGTTCGCCCTCTTCACTGCTAGAACCAGCGAAAGGGGGCTCGTCCCTCTCGGCGAATGAACGCCTGTCCCCGGAGGCTTGTCGTTCTCTATACCGGCTGATGGACATAGCTGCACGCTGATCAATTTCAGCAGCCAATTTCTTTCGTTTAGAGATTGTGCCTCTTTTCTCATTCATTTTTTTTTATTTGCTTCATTCATTTTTGTCTCTTAGACATTACATTTAAGTCATTTAGCAGACGCTCTTATAAAGAGCGACTTACAAATTGGATATATATTTAACCAGGCGAGTCTGTTAAGAACAAATTCTTATTTTTCAATGACAGCCTAGGAAGTGGGTTAACTGCCTTGTTCAGGGGCAGAACAACAGATTTTTACCTTGTCAGCTCGGGGATTCGAGCTTGCAACCTTTCGGTTACTAGTCCAACGCTCTAACCACTAGGCTACCTGCCACCCCAGACATGGTAGAACATTTGTTTCAAATCTCTGTAGCTTACTTTTAGCTGATGATATCTACTAGTATGAGCTAGCTAACGTTAACAGGATAGGTTAGGCTACTGCCTAAATCATCAACAATCTTCGTCACACAAACAAAAAAACAATACAATAATTGAATTGGCAAAATCCAATTTATTAATGATTCACAGTTGGATAATCCCATATAAAACACACACATCACCATAACTACTAAAGATAGTAAGAGTGAACTTCGGGAGAGGAGAAAAAAAGGGTGGGGGCGGGAACTGCAGCAATGGCTATGAGCTGGTGGCTGGGGTGCGGGCGGTTTAGAAGCGGATCAGGGGCACCGGAGGGTGGCAACCAATTGCCAAAATGACTGCCGCATAATCTTGCCTAATGGGAGGGCCAGCCCTGTTTGCATCATGCAGAGCTATGCAACGGTAAGCCTAATTAAACATTAACTCACATCTGTCATCACTATTATGTTGATTCATTCCAGTTACTCATTTTGGATTGAAAACGTATAGGCAGCCGGGCCAGCCCCAGTTTGAATGTAAACCAAATTTATTCACATTTACTCCTGACACACAAATAGACTATAAATACATAACGTTACCAATTTGTTTACCCTGACCAGATGTACATGGTGCATAGACTGTACACAGCTGCTATTATTAGCCTACATGGTCAGACTGAAAAATCTAGTGTTCATCCCATACAGCATGTCAGATCTCTGTTTAGGAGTAGCCTGGCTGCTGCAACATTTATATAATGAGTTTTTAATTGTCTGTCCGGAGTGATTATGTTATCACCATTACTAAATAAAAACATAAGTGAAAAGCCCACTTGAGCTGGCATTAAAAAAAAAATGTGCTGGGTCACTAATTGAAATGCATTCCAAGAGACTACCTCATGAAGCTGGTTGAGAGAATGCCAAGAGTGTGCAAAGTTGTCATCAAGGCAAAGGGTGGCAACTTTGAAGAATGCCAAACATATTTTTATTTGTTTAACACTTGTTTTGGTTACTACTTAATTCCATATATTACTCACCATCTGGTTTCGGACATACAGTATGTGGCAAAATGTGACACAAAGGGTTAAATATGTGCCACCACCTAGATATTGGAGAGACAACAAAACTTTGCCATCTATAAAAACACATTATTCAATGTTTTTCTGTGGGCTATAGTAGCAAAGGCAAAATTCTATATTTTATCAAAACATTGCGATAAAATGTTGATACTTGAATGGCCCAAAAACTCATCTAATTGCTCATGGTATGAACGTTTAAAACAATTCCATATCTTAGCTTAGTACTCTCCCTAAGGCTCAGATTGATGTTGAAGAATAAGTCTGGATTGTTAACACCGTGTACAATGCATGCCTACATCTAAAGTGCACTACATGACCAAAGTTATGGACATCAGCTTGTTGAACATCTATTTCAAAATCATGGGCATTAATATGGAGTATGCTCCCCCCAATTGTAGCTATAAAAGCCTTCACTCTTCTGGGAAGGCGTTCCACTAGATGTTTGAACATCTGTGGGGACTCTTTCAGCCACAACAGTGTGAGGTCAGAAACTGATGTTGGTTGATTAGGCCTGGCTCGCAGTCGGCATTCCAATTCATGCCAAAGGTGTTCAATAGGGTTGAGTTCAAGACTCTTTCCAGGCCTGTCAAATTGTTCCACACCAATCTCAAACCATTTCTGTATGGACCTTGCATTGTGCACGGTCATACAGAAACAGGAAAGGTCCTTCCCCCAAAATGTTGTCAAAGGTGGAAGCACAGCATTGTCTAGAATGTTATTGTATGCTTTAGCGTTAAGACTTCCCTTCACTGGAACTAAGGGGCCAGCCCAAACCATCATAAACAGCCCCAGACCATTATTCCACCAACACATTTTGTTTGGCACAATGCAGTCAGGCAGGTAGCTTTCTCCTGGCATTAGTGAAACCCAGATTTGTCCTGCCAGATGGAGTGATTAGTCTCTCCAGACAAGGCATTTACATTGCGCTTGAGCCCAATATCGCCAGGCTTTACACCACCCCCACAGACAAGTGGAATTGCACATTGATTGTAGGCTTGTGTGCAGCTGTTCATCGAAACATGCTTCATGAAGCACCTGAACAGTTCTGGTGCCAACAATGCTTCCAGAGGCAGTTTGGAACGCTAAGTGTTGCAACCGAGGACAGATGACTACACGCTACAGCCCTGTTGTGTGATTGTGTGGCCTGTCACATTAAGACTTACTTGACCGGGGATGCTTTAGGAGGGTGGAAATATGCTAAACTAACTTGGAAAAGTTTCAACCTATGACTATGCCACATTGAAAGTGTGAGGTCAAGGCCCTTCTACTGTCAATGTTTGAATATGGAGATTGCACGGCTGTGTGCTCGATTTTATACGCTTCAGCAACGGGTGTGGCCGAAAAGCCAAATCCAGTCATTTGAAGGGGTGTTAACATAAAAAGGTAAGACATTTCACCACTTAACACTAATGTAGAGCCAATCTTGGAATTTGAACAACCAGTAGCAAAGGTAAAAGCTAGCTATTTGAAGACTGAACCACATTCTTTTACTGCCAACTGTACTGGTAACCCACACCATCTGTTTGAAATCAGCAAGCACAAGAGTACCCTCAGTACTGCAAAGACACTAGATATTGGAAAGTAAAATAGTTTATTGATTCAATCATGCAAGAGTAGCAAGAACAAGAACTTCCTGGTCAGAACAAAAGCATGACTGAAACCTGAAAAATTAGAACAGTGTCAGCAACAGAATCATATGTCATCAATTTGACAATAAAAGTCTCACCATCAGATTCTGAAGGATGAATCCACCATTAGATTTTCCTGTTGGCAGATACATGGTTAGTACAAAGGATTTCAAATTCAGAGAACAAAGTTAAGACCAAATTAAAGTTGCATGTTACCTTGTAGGATCCTTTACTAGTGGTGGGTATGAGCTTGGTTCAAATATGCCAACATCACTGTCATTGAGAGCATTTCCACTGTCAACAGGCATAGCCTCGCTAGGAGTGTAGTGGGTTTGGGAGAAGACAGTTCTGCCATTCTCATAGTGCGATTTGGAACTGATTTGGAACTGAGAACTACTAGAGGCGCCATCTTTAGTGCTTTCGTAGTGCTTCTGCTGAGGAATGGGGTTCGGTTGCTGCTGGGGCATTTGAGCTGGATACCTCACTTGCTGGGGTTCGACGGCCAGTTCCTTCTGCTGCTGGGGAAAATAAGCTGGATGCCACACGAGCGGAGGCTGCTGGGGAATGGAGGCCTGTTGCTTCTGTTGCATGGCGGCCAAATGATTATGCTGCTGGAGCGTTTTAGCTCGATACCACACTTGCTGGGGCATGGCGGTCAATTCCTTCTGCTGAGGTTCAGTGGCCAGTTGCTTCTGCTACAGGTGCATGTGAGCTACATGCCATTCTTGCTGAGGAATGTGGTTCGGTTGCTGCTGGGGCATTTGGGCTGGATACCTCACTTGCTGGGGTTCGACGGCCAGCTCCTGCTGCTGCTGGGCTTCGACGGCCAGCTCCTGCTGCTGCAGGGGATCGACGGCCAGCTCCTGCTGCTGCAGGGGATCGACGGCCAGCTCCTGCAGGGGATCGACGGCCAGCTCCTGCTGCTGCAGGGGATCGACGGCCAGCTCCTGCTGGGGATCGACGGCCAGCTCCTGCTGGGGATCGACGGCCAGCTCCTGCTGGGGATCGACGGCCAGCTCCTGCTGGGGATCGACGGCCAGCTCCTGCTGGGGATCGACGGCCAGCTCCTGCTGGGGATCGACGGCCAGCTCCTGCTGGGGATCGACGGCCAGCTCCTGCTGCTGCTGGGGATCGACGGCCAGCTCCTGCTGCTGCTGGGGATTTTGAGCTGGATGCCACATGAGAAGAGGAATCTGTGGCATGGCAGCCAGATGATTTTGCTGCTGGAGCATTTTAGATCGATACGACACTTGCTGGGGCACAGACGTCAGCTTCTTCTGAGGTTCAGTGGGCGGTTGCTTCAGCTGCACGGGCATTTGAGCTGAAATCCACGCTTGCTGTGGCACGGCGGTCGGTTGCTTCTGCTGCAGGGGCATTTGAGCTGGATGCCACGCTTGCTGGGGCACGGCGGTCGGTTGTTTCTGCTGCAGGGGCATTTGAGCTGGATGCCACGCTTGCTGGGGCACGGCGGTCGGTTGCTTCTGCTGCAGGGGCATTTGAGCTGGATGCCACGCTTGCTGGGGCACGGCGGTCGGTTGCTTCTGCTGCAGGGGCATTTGAGCTGGATGCCACGCTTGCTGGGGCACGGCGGTCGGTTGCTTCTGCTGCAGGGGCATTTGAGCTGGATGCCACGCTTGCTGGGGCACGGCGGTCGGTTGCTTCTGCTGCAGGGGCATTTGAGCTGGATGCCACGCTTGCTGGGGCACGGCGGTCGGTTGCTTCTGCTGCAGGGGCATTTGAGCTGGATGCCACGCTTGCTGGGGCACGGCGGTCGGTTGCTTCTGCTGCAGGGGCATTTGAGCTGGATGCCACGCTTGCTGGGGCACGGCGGTCGGTTGCTTCTGCTGCAGGGGCATTTGAGCTGGATGCCACGCTTGCTGGGGCACGGCGGTCGGTTGCTTCTGCTGCAGGGGCATTTGAGCTGGATGCCACGCTTGCTGGGGCACGGCGGTCGGTTGCTTCTGCTGCAGGGGCATTTGAGCTGGATGCCACGCTTGCTGGGGCACGGCGGTCGGTTGCTTCTGCTGCAGGGGCATTTGAGCTGGATGCCACGCTTGCTGGGGCACGGCGGTCGGTTGCTTCTGCTGCAGGGGCATTTGAGCTGGATGCCACGCTTGCTGGGGCACGGCGGTCGGTTGCTTCTGCTGCAGGGGCATTTGAGCTGGATGCCACGCTTGCTGGGCCACGGCGGTCGGTTGCTTCTGCTGCAGGGGCATTTGAGCTGGATGCCACGCTTGCTGGGGCACGGCGGTCGGTTGCTTCTGCTGCAGGGGCATTTGAGCTGGATGCCACGCTTGCTGGGCCACGGCGGTCGGTTGCTTCTGCTGCAGGGGCATTTGAGCTGGATGCCACACTTGCTGGGCCACAGCGGTCGGTTGCTTCTGCTGCACGGGCATTTGAGCTGAATGCCACACTTGCGGGGGCACGGCGGTCGGTTTCTTCCGCTGCACCACCATTTGAGCTGGATGCCACACTTGCTGGGGCACGGCGGTAGGTTGCTTCTGCTGCAGGGCCATTTGAGCTGAATGCCACACTTGCGGGGGCACGGCGGTCGGTTTCTTCCGCTGCAGGGGCATTTGAGCTGGATGCCACACTTGCTTGGCCACGGCGGTCGGTTGCTTCTGCTGCACCACCATTTGAGCTGGATGCCACACTTGCTGGGGCACGGCGGTAGGTTGCTTCTGCTGCAGGGGTTTTTCAGCTGGATGCCACACTTGCTGGGATACGGCGGTAGGTTGCTTCTGCTGCAGGGGCATTTGAGCTGGATGCCACACTTGCTGGGGCACAACGGTCGGTTGCTTCTGCTGCAGGGGCATTTGAGCTGGATGCCACACTTGCTGAGGCACGGCGGTCGGTTGCTTCTGCTGCACGGGCATTTGAGCTGGATGCCACACTTGCTGGGGCACGGCGGTCGGTTGCTTCTGCTGCAGGGGCATTTGAGCTGGATGCCACACTTGCTGGGGCACGGCGGTCGGTTGCTTCTGCTGCAAGGGCATTTGAGCTGGATGCCACACTTGCTGGGGCACGGCGGTCGGTTGCTTCTGCTGCACGGGCATTTGAGCTGGATGCCACACTTGCTGGGGCACGGCGGTCGGTTGCTTCTGCTGCAGGGGCATTTGAGCTGGATGCCACACTTGCTGGAGCACGGCGGTCGGTTGCTTCTGCTGCAGGGGCATTTGAGCTGGATGCCACACTTGCTGGGGCACGGCTGTCGGTTGCTTCTGCTGCAGGGGCATTTGAGCTGGATGCCACACTTGCTGGTTCATGGCAGTCAGTTGCTTCTGAAGTTCAGTGGCTTGTTGATTCTGGGGCATTTGAGCTTGATATCTCATTTGCTGAGGTTGCTGGGACATGGGGGCCAGTGCCTTCCGCAGGATGGAGGCCGGATGTTTCTGTTGCGCTTGCATTTGAGCTTTTGGAGAGTTATATTTGCCATATCCTAGAGACCTAAGTGATCCTGCATAGAGCCATGCTGCATTAGAACCCAGTGCAGGAGACCAATCACCTAGGTTAAAAAAAATATTTAAAAATGCCAGTTTAAGGTTATGGAACTATGTAACTGTTATTTGAAATGAACTCACCTTCTGATGTAGAACACGTTATCCCTCCAATTAGCAGGCAACAAAGCCAAGAAACTCTTCAGGAAAAAGAATGTATGTTATAAACATAGCTACCTGCAGGACAAGGGAAACCAACTAAATCAAGACTTTTAAAAACATACCTGAAAGCAATTCCAATCAACACAGCCATTTTGCCCTCAGAACCTCACCAGTATTCAGAACTAATGGTAGGCATACGTCCTACCAGAATATTCCTTTTACAATATTTGCCAGACTTTTGGTTGCTCCTTTTAAAGGAATCCCAGACCCTTCTAATGTCGTTGGTAATTAAGGACAGCTGTCAGCCACTGAACTACATTACATTTCTATTTCCAAATTGACCCCTAAATCCTACACCCTGGCCTAAACACTTCTGTTAATCAGAAAAGATTGAATAGGGATAAGCAATATGGCCACAATTATATCCAGCCTATCAGAAGGCAAGGTGAAGCAATTAACGTATTTCTTTAACCTATCTGATCGTTTCAAATGCCCATAAGTGACTAAGTGGTAGGTGTAGGGGCTAGGGGTTGATTTGGAATTCAGAATTTACTCAGGTGTGGTTGATTCTCTAATTGAGTTCCTGACAGGTTTGACAGCCCTTACTCTAAAGCACACTTCAAACTCATTACACGGAGGACTGAGTGTCTGTGGGTTTTCGTTCCTTCCTTGTACTTGATTGCTGAATTAAATCACTAATTACTCCCCTCACCTACAGTAGTTGTCTAGATCTTAATTGAAAGGAAAAAACAAAAACCTACAGACACTAGGCCCTCCATGGAATGAGTTTGACACCCCTGCTCTAAAGTAGGAAACACATTTTGTCTTGGCACTTCATCGATCGATTTAAATTATTGCTTGTACAAAATTCACTTGGTTCATTTGAAGATTAGAGGCTAAATGAGCAGTTAGGAACCATTATTTTACACATGCCTTTTCATTCAGCATAGCAACATTAGATGATTAACAGTTTCATTTGCACATAGCGCAACATCTTGGACAAATTCTGAATTCAGACAGACGCCAATTAAATACTCACATCATGCAAACACACCACACACATATGCTTTTGATGATCTGAGTCTTTAATTTTTCAGAAGCAAACATATAGTAGGGCTGGTTTGAGTGGCAGGGCTAAAGCAACTGACTGTAGACCAAAGTCAAGAAGTAAAGTCAGGAGAGGTGCATCTGCGACAACCGAAAGTCGGATACTAATGTCGTTTTCCAACAGTAAGGCTCAGATCACCATGGCAGTGTTGCCATTGTTTATAAAAGGTTTCCTTTATAATGTCAAAAAAACATGTCTCCAACACCCACTAACAAACTGAAATAATTAGTGTACATTATACAATCAGTAAGAGAGAGAGAGCCTCAATTACATCATTCATTTATGCACTGTAGGTTACATGTGAATTTTAGCAAGTTGGTTCCTGTTTCAGTCATGTTTTTGGTCACATTTGCATGGGTCGAACAAAAACACTACTGATTGGTTGACAATAGAGCCGCCCACAATGCAGGTGGTGGATGCAGGAGGAAGTTGGTGAAGAGCAACTGCAGAAACTTGGAGTCAAATCTTCATTACCTTTGATCACATGATTTTTGTCAAGTTCATGCAGTCGACATATAGACCCACGTCAGAAATGTTTTAGCCCCAGAATGCAACACACTTTCAAAAGAGGTGACCAACTATTGTCACCGACTTGACAACAGTGATCCCCTAGAAGGTGCCGACTATCTCCATAAAATGTCTCCCTCATGTGGATGAAATAAAACACAAGACAACAACCCATCACATCATCCTCTGATCGTCTACCCTCTTTCGTGGACGCATTTTTTCCAATGTTGTCTCAACTTTGATTGCAGTACACATCCACAAACACAGACACTTGGCACTGCATCCCTACTAATTATCCTTAATTCCAAGTCTTTGCCTTGAAAATTCCCATCCACTTTTTAAGGAATTTATTCGGATCAACTTTTCTTTCTCTTTGGAGTGTTGTTTTCTTCTCCTGTTTCTTTCAGCACAGCAGTCAGATAATCTGGTCTTTTTTCTGGTCTTTTATATTCACCCCAAGTGCTCCAATACTTCTTTACTTTATTGTACGGCCCTTAATGTCTAGAAATCTGCACTCACTCCCCTCTTCCACTGCTGTAGGCTGGCCAACAGTGACTGGATCTTTCATGTACAGTTGAAGTCGGAAGTTTACATACACTTAGGTTGGAGTCATTAAAACTTGTTTTTCAACTATTACACACATTTCTTGTTAACAAACTATAGTTCTGGCAAGCCGGTTAGGATATCTACTTTGTGCATGACACAAGTCCTTTTTCCAACAATTGTTTACAGACAGATTATTTCACTTATAATTCACTGTATCACAATGTATCACAATGTATCACAATTGTATCACAATTCCAGTGGGTCAGAAGTTTACATACACTAAGTTGACTGTGCCTTTAAACAGCTTGGAAAATTCCAGAAAATTATGTCATGGCATTAGAAGCTTCTGATGGGCTAACTAACATAATTTGATTCATTTGGTGGTGTACCTGTGGATGTATTTCAAGGCCTACCTTCAAACTCAGTGCCTCTTTGCTTGACATTATGGGAAAATCAAAAGAAATCAGCCAAGACCTCAGAAAAAAATGGTAGACCTCCACAAGTCTAGTTCATCCTTGGGAGCAATTTCCAAACACCTGAAGGTACCGCGTTTATCTGTACAAACAATAGTATGCAAATATAAACACCATGGGACCACACAGCTATCATACCGCTCAGGAAGGAGACGCGTTCTGTCTCCTAGAGTTGAACGTACTTTGGTGCGAAAAGTGCAAATCAATCCCAGAACAACAGCAAAGGACCTTGTGAAGATGCTGGAGGAAACAGGTACAAAAGTATCTATGTCTACAGTAAAACGAGTCCTATATCAACATAACCTGAAAGGCTGCTCAGCAAGGAGGAAGCCACTGCTCCAAAACCATCATAAAAAAGCCAGACTACGGTTTGCAACTGCACATGGGGACAAAGGTCGTACTTTTTGGAGAAATGCCCTCTGGTCTGATGAAACAAAAATAGAACTGTTTGGCCATAATGACCATCGTCATGTTTAGAGGAAAAATAGGGAGGCTTACAAGCCGAAGAATACCATCCCAACCATGAAGCACGGGGGTGGCAGCATCATGTTGTGGGGGTGCTTTGCTGCAGGAGGGACTGCTACCACTTCACAAAATAGATGGCATCATGAGGTAGGAAAATTATGTGGATATATTGAAGCAACATCTCAAGACATCAGTCAGGAAGTTAAAGCTTGGTCGCATATGTGTCTTCCAAATGGACAATGACCCCAAGCATACTTCCAAATTCTGGCAAAATGGCTTAAGGACAACAAAGTCAAAGTATTGGAGTGGCCATCACAAAGCCCTGACCTCAATCCTATAGAAAATGTGTGGGCAGAACTGAAAAAGCACATGCGAGCAAGGATGCCTACAAACCTGGCCCAGTTACACCAGCTCTGTCAGGAGGAATGGGCTAAAATTCACCCAACTTATTATGGGAAGCTTGTGGAAGGCTACCCGAAACGTTTGACCCAAGTTAAACAATTTAAAGGCAATGCTACCAAATACTAATTGAGTGTATGTAAACTTCTGACCCACTGGGAATGTGATGAAAGAAATAAAAGCTGAAATTAATCATTTTCTCTACTATCATTCTGACATTTCACACTCTTAAAAAAAAGTGGTGATCCTAACTGACCTATAACAGGGATTTTTTACTAGGATTAAATGTCAGGAATTGTGGAAAAATAGTTTAAATGTATTTGGCTACGGTGTATGTAAACTTCTGACTTCAACTGTAGGTAACTTAATCAGATCTGAGTTCAAATACTAAAGTGGCAAGAAAAAGTATGTGAACCCTTTGGAATTACCTGGATGTCTGCATACATTAGTCATAAAATGTTATCTGATCTTCATCTTAGTCGATGGCGAGAGAGAGAGAGGGGGCAGACAGAGAGGGAGAGAGAATGTTCGAGTCTAATAACACTCACTACAGTGATATACTATTGAAGTCTGTTTTTGAGATTCAAATTGCCACTTAGCCCAAGTGAATTTCAGTGAATAATATTTTGGTCCCTTGTATTTGTCATAGAATCATCATCAAAGAATGTCTTGAAATAATATTTTGGTCCCCAGCAGGTACACGGCAGTCCACCATTTAACATTTCACTCAATATATACCAAAGTAACAAATATTTAACAAGGTTTCAATGTTTTGTATTGCAACAGTTATTAAATACAATGACATGCAATTTTTAGGGAATTATTACAGTTTTTCTCAATTGCTAAAACACAATTTCTGAAACCTTGCTCCATTTCCTGAAAACATTCAACACAAAACCTCATCTTCAAGCACTATTTAGATAACCTCTGACTCCTCTTGCAAAATGAAACATTCGCCTCAAAACAGTTTTACCTGTGTTCAAAATCAAACACTGCTCTCAAATCATAAACAAAGTGATCAAAATGATATACACTCTCAAGCAGTCAGTAAACAATACACCGAAAAATAGAAAACACATTGTTCAAAACATACAATTCTCAGGGAGAAGTACATTTTTAATCTAAAAAAAATTCAAATTTTTCCGTCATTGTCTTTTGATGAACGAAAACATGTTCTATCATAGTAGGTCAAAATTGATCAGAAATTACTACTCTGCTTTGCTCTTTGCAATTTAGTTTTTTGTTCTTCCTCCTCGTTGTACCCCTATTTTTACAGTACTGTACCCTGCATCTCACAAACTTGTCCTTTGTCTCTGTGATACTCTAATTCTTGTTCTTTGTTGATATGAACCTGCAACCAGTCAAAATCTATTGAGCAGTCAGTACTGTTAATAAATGTAAAGCACAATGTTCAGGGCCATACAATTTGTCCATTGTACAGTATACAGCCTACAATGCACTGTACTACAGTATACAGCCTACAATGCACTGTACTACAGTATACAGCCTACAATGCACTGTACTACAGTATACAATACTAAAAGAGACATAAATCAAAGGAGTAAACATGTGATCAATGTGCTTCTACTTGTCTTTGGGCTGGGTCAGGCCAGAGCACTTCTTCTTGTCTTTGGGCTGGGTCAGGCCAGAGCACTTCTTCTTGTCTTTGGGCTGGGTCAGGCCAGAGCACTTCTTCTTGTCTTTGGGCTGGGTCAGGCCAGAGCACTTCTTCTTGTCTTTGGGCTGGGTCAGGCCAGAGCACTTCTTCTTGTCTTTGGGCTGGGTCAGGCCAGAGCACTTCTTCTTGTCTTTGGGCTGGGTCAGGCCAGAGCACTTCTTCTTGTCTTTGGGCTGGGTCAGGCCAGAGCACTTCTTCTTGTCTTTGGGCTGGGTCAGGCCAGAGCACTTCTTCTTGTCTTTGGGCTGGGTCAGACCAGAGCACTTCTTCTTGTCTTTGGGCTGGGTCAGGCCAGAGCACTTCTTCTTGTCTTTGGGCTGGGTCAGGCCAGAGCACTTCTTCTTGTCTTTGGGCTGGGTCAGACCAGAGCACTTCTTCTTGTCTTTGGGCTGGGTCAGGCCAGAGCACTTCTTCTTGTCTTTGGGCTGGGTCAGACCAGAGCACTTCTTCTTGTCTTTGGGCTGGGTCAGGCCAGAGCACTTCTTCTTGTCTTTGGGCTGGGTCAGGCCAGAGCACTTCTTCTTGTCTTTGGGCTGGGTCAGACCAGAGCACTTCTTCTTGTCTTTGGGCTGGGTCAGGCCAGAGCACTTCTTCTTGTCTTTGGGCTGGGTCAGGCCAGAGCACTTCTTCTTGTCTTTGGGCTGGGTCAGGCCAGAGCACTTCTTCTTGTCTTTGGGCTGGGTCAGGCCAGAGCACTTCTTCTTGTCTTTGGGCTGGGTCAGGCCAGAGCACTTCTTCTTGTCTTTGGGCTGGGTCAGGCCAGAGCACTTCTTCTTGTCTTTGGGCTGGGTCAGGCCAGAGCACTTCTTCTTGTCTTTGGGCTGGGTCAGGCCAGAGCACTTCTTCTTGTCTTTGGGCTGGGTCAGGCCAGAGCACTTCTTCTTGTCTTTGGGCTGGGTCAGGCCAGAGCACTTCTTCTTGTCTTTGGGCTGGGTCAGGCCAGAGCACTTCATCTTGTCTTTGGGCTGGGTCAGGCCAGAGCACTTCTTCTTGTCTTTGGGCTGGGTCAGGCCAGAGCACTTCATCTTGTCTTTGGGCTGGGTCAGGCCAGAGCACTTCTTCTTGTCTTTGGGCTGGGTCAGGCCAGAGCACTTCATCTTGTCTTTGGGCTGGGTCAGGCCAGAGCACTTCATCTTGTCTTTGGGCTGGGTCAGGCCAGAGCACTTCTTCTTGTCTTTGGGCTGGGTCAGGCCAGAGCACTTCTTCTTGTCTTTGGGCTGGGTCAGGCCAGAGCACTTCTTCTTGTCTTTGGGCTGGGTCAGGCCAGAGCACTTCTTCTTGTCTTTGGGCTGGGTCAGGCCAGAGCACTTCTTCTTGTCTTTGGGCTGGGTCAGGCCAGAGCACTTCTTCTTGTCTTTGGGCTGGGTCAGGCCAGAGCACTTCTTCTTGTCTTTGGGCTGGGTCAGGCCAGAGCACTTCTTCTTGTCTTTGGGCTGGGTCAGGCCAGAGCACTTCGACGACATCACAAGCAATATTGTCCCTCCTGAGGCAACGGGGGAAGAAGCCTCTTGTGTGCCGTATCCAGCCCTGACATGATTCCTCACCTATATCACCACAGGCTAAATCCATGGCTTGCAGCAGATTTACTCTGGTGTAGGGTTGTCTATCATGCACTTTCCATCTCCAAGAGGAGAAAAACTCCTCAATCGGATTCAGGAAAGGCGAGTATGGAGGGAGGTACAAGTTCATAAACTGCCCATTGATGTTAAACCATTCCCTTACCTGAGCAGCTCGGTGGAAACTGATGTTAAATCAATTTTGAGTGGTTGTGTTCAATCAATGACATGTGTTCTCTATTTGTATTTGATTGTTGCCACTTGTGTTTACCAGTATGGGTGACATGTGCATTAGAGTGCAGAATGTGTTTTGAGAATGAGAATGTGTTTAGAGTTTTGCTGAAAAGTCTAAGTGAGATCTGCAAATTGTGTTTTACCATGTGAAATGGTTTAAGGTATTGACAACAGACTGCATAATTAGCTAAATAAGTCCAGGCAACTGAGAACTTTCTTCAGCCAATGGGTTTTAGTGTTTTAGCAATTGAGAAAAACTGTAATCCTAGGTTTATGCCTTTAGGGAGTGTTTCCTAGAGGCTGTGCTTCGACAAATGCATTGATGGGTCTTGGATTTTTAGACTGGGTATCTCTAAAACGCTTTGTGACAACTGCTGATGCAAAAAAAGGCTTTTAAGAAAGACATATGGTTGATTGATAGATTTTTATTATTATAAAAATAATATAACAATATTATTATTACCATCCTAATCTTTACTATTATCATGTTACAGGTGAGACATACCCAGAAATGTCAACATCTTGGCAAGTGCTCAAATCTGTACAGCAGCCCCAGACAATCACGTTCAGTAGCTCCAAATTACAAGAATGGGTTTACAAGGCAGTGATGAAAACAGTTTATATGAGCGCTAATTCAAACATACAATGATATATATTTGATACAATTACCCATTCAAAACTGTTGTTACAAAATCACTTCTCATTGTGTTCATTTCAAACCTTGAACAATATAATCTGTAAACATGTCGTTCTATACTGAAAACAGGTACATTGTGAAAGAGTTTTGATGATGTTGATGTGACAACACATTTTTTATTCATCTCTCAATTTAGGATAATATTGTTTATTTTTACTTTACTTAAATTGTATTATTTATGTTGTCTCATACCATGATAATACACTACCAAGCAATGTAGCATATGTGGAATTAACCCCATAACAGTTGTGTGTCTTTTTGGATCAAGACTTGATCAAGAATACCAATAGGGCATGATCAGATCCTCTTTCCTATGCAGGCACCATATAATGCACAGCCACATGCAAATCCATCAACTCCACCAATAAAACCTTGAAAACCTTAACATGACTACTGGCAATGTCATTATTTTAGTCACCATCCATCAATTGTTGAATTGTGTTATTCTTCTTTGTACATGCACCGAGCTTCCAAGGGCTGGAGCCAATCAACGTAGTAAATTAAAAAGACCCAAATAAAACGTATGTGAAAAGATTTGTTTTGTTTTTTGTTTTGTTACAACAACCAAGTTTTCCTAACATTTGGCATAACTAGTAAGCCTTACATCCTGAATGAATATGGGCTCCCAAATATGTACCTGGGAACACATGGTGTCACGCCCTGACCGTAGAGATCCTTTTTATGTCTCTATTTTGGTTGGTCAGGGTGTGAGGTTGGGTGGGCATTCTATGTCTGGTGTTCTATGTTGTCCTTGTTTTGTATTTCTATGTGTTTGGCCTGGTATGGTTCCCAATCAGAGGCAGCTGTCTATCGTTGTCTCTGATTGAGAACCATACTTAGGTAGCCTGTTCCCACCTGTGTTTGTGGGTGGTTGTTTTCTGTTTTGTGTGTTCACCTTACAGGACTGTTCGTTTGTCGGTTTTGTTGTTTCGTCAAGTGTTTCGTATTTTATTAAAGGTACGAATTCTTTAATAATAGTAAGTTGTAACAGGCCTCATTCAGCAGTCTGAATTAACCTAGAGACACCAAAACATCAATGTTTAGAGAAGCTTTGAGAGTATTCCAATCCCTGACACTGTGTATGATAACTCTGACTCGTAAAATAAAATAATGAAAGTGTAACGTAGTTCAGATAGAGCATGATCAACAGGGCGGGCGATAGAGCACACAACTGTATCGTCTGCATACAGGTGCAGGTAAAACTTTGTCATCAAATCAAATGTATTTTACATCAGCTGATATCTCAAAGTGCTATACAGAAACCCAGCCTAAAACCCCAAACAACGAGCAATGCAGGTGTAGAAGCACAGTGTCTAGGAAAAACTCCCTAGAAAGGCCAAAACCTAGGAAGAAACCTAGAGAGGAACCAGGCTATGAGGGGTGACCAGTCCTCTTCTGGCTGTGCCGGGTGGAGATTATAACAGAACATGGCCAAGATGTTCAAATGTTCATAAATGACCAGCATGGTCAAATAATAATAATCACAGTAGTTGTTGAGGGTGCAACAAGTCAGCACCTCAGGAGTAAATGTCAGTTGGCTTTTCAGAGCCGATCATTAAGAGTATCTCTACCGTTCCTGCTGTCTCTAGAGAGTTGAGAATAGCAAGTCTGGGACAGGTAGCATGTCCGGTGAAGAGGTCAGGGTTCCATAGCCGCATGCAGAACAGTTGAAACTGGAGCAGCAGCACGGCCAGGTGGACTGGGGACAGCAAGGAGTCATCATGCCAGGTAGTCCTGAGGCATGGTCCTAGGGCTCAGGCCCTCTGAGAGAGAGAGAGAAAGAAAGAAAGAAAGAAAGAAAGAATGAAAGAAAGAAAGAAAGAAAGAAAGAAAGAAAGAAAGAAAGAGAGAATTAGAGAGAGCATACTTAAATTCACACAGGACACCGGATAAGACAGGAGAAATACTCCAGATATAACAGACTGACCCTAGCACCCCGACACATAAACTACTGCAGCATAAATACTGGAGGCTGAGACAGGAGGAGTCAGGAGACACTGTGGCCCCATCCGATGATACCCCCGGACAGGGCCAAACAGGCAGGATATAACCCCACCCACTTTGCCAAAGCACAGCCCCCACACCACTAGAGGGATATCTTCAACCACCAACTTACCATCCTGAGACAAGGTCGAGTATAGCCCACAAAGATCTCCGCCACGGCACAACCCAAGGGGGGGCGCCAACCCAGACAGGAAGATCACGTCAGTGACTCAACCCACTCAAGTGACGCACCCCTCCTAGGGACGGCATGGAAGAGCACCAGTAAGTCAGTGACTCAGCCCCTGTAATAGGGTTAGAGGCAGATAATCCCAATGGAGAGAGGGGAACCGGCCAGTCAGAGACAGCAAGGGTGGTTCGTTGCTCCAGAGCCTTTCCGTTCACCTTCACACTCCTGGGCCAGACTTCACTCAATCATATGACCCACTGAAGAGATGATATTTATCATTATATTTATATATTTCTGACAAAACAATATTATTAATGTATACAATATAGTTGTTAATTAGACATTCTAACATATAACACAATATGTAGATACTAAAAACTGTACATGCAACATTTGAACAACAATTTCGACCCCCCTCGGGTTATGATGTATACAACATGACGATACATTGGCTATTTTAGTATTCCTTTTTTTATTTTTTATTGAGTCTTTTTTTTTACATATATTCTAAGATCTTCACAACCAAATACATACACAACTTTTTTCATTCCCCCATGGCTATATAAACCGAACTCTAGGTTTCATTTGCGTTATAATAATGATTTACTAATGAAAGTTTGTACCATTCCTCTCTGCAGATCCTCTCAAGCTCTGTCAGGTTGGATGTGGAGCGTTGCTGCACAGCTATTTTCAGGTCTCTCGAGAGATGTTTGATCGGGTTCAAGTCCGGGCTATGGCTGGGCCACTCAATGGTGCCAGGTTTCCTCCAGACGTGACGCTTGGCATTCAAGCCAAAGAGTTCAATCTTGGTTTAATCAGACCAGAGAATCTTGTTCTCGTGGTTTTAGAGTCTTTTTTGGCAAAGTCCAAGCCGGCTGTGATGTGCCTTTTACTGAGGAGAGGCTTCCACCTCACCACTATACCATAAAGCCCTGATTGGTGGAGCACTGCAGAGATGGACCTCCACAGGAAATATAGAGCTCTGTCAGAGTGACAATCGTGTTCTTGGTCACCTCCCTGACCAAGGCCCTTCTCCCCCGATTGCTCAGTTTGTCCCGGCGGCCAGCTCTAGGAATAGTCTTGGAGGTTCCAAACTTCTTCCATTTATAAACGATGGAGGACACTGTGTTCTTAGGGACCTTCAATGCTACAGAATTCTTTTTGGTACATTTCCCCAGATCTCTTAATCAGGGATTAGTAGAGGATTTATCTGAAAATACAAATAGCAGATACAGTCCATTACATCTGTGCCATCGTAGGTTTGAGCAAAGGGTTTCTCCATGAAGTTAAACTCAGACATCTCAGAATTCACGAAGTCAAACACAGACTGCGCATCTCGCCCACTTGAGACAAAGTAGCCCAAGAAACGTTCCTGAATAAAGCCCTGATCATCCACATACCTGACGATAACTGACAACTGCAAGCAGACTGGTGTCACCTTAACATTACCAGGAAAACGCTTGACCCTATAAGGTATGACAGTGATTAATCAGTTGTAAAAGGGTTTTATATGGGCTATGATGTGACCAGTTTTTTCTAATCAAGTCAAATGGGTTTAAAAAACTCCTGAAGAAAACTGGTCTTGGGGGGCTGAAAACCCTGTCAAACTGTAGCAACCTTATACTTGTTCATATTCATTATATTTAGTCTAGACTAAGAGTCGGGTTCCACGACCCAGACAAAGAGACAACAACTGATAGACAACAGAACTCACAGGGCTGAGCTTGCTTAATGCATGTTTGCATTCAGGGCCGGCCCTCGACGTTGTGCTGCCCAAGGCAAGACAAAAAACTGCCTACCCCCCTCCTATCCAAACCTTTGAACTCATTACACAGCTCTTTTGTGTCGATGTCCCTGGAATCCCCGTACGTAAGGGCCCTCTCGAGTGTTGCGGAGTCCCTGGTAAGCACTACAGTGTCCATGTCCTTGACGGTGGGGTGTTGTACAGGATGCTGAAAACACTGCTGTGCTCTTCGAGCTGCGTAAAGCCCTCGTTGACGGACTGAATAGCAGAATCAAGAAACTGATTAAAGAAATGTACTTCGAATTTCTGCTGAGGGTCAGTCACAGGCTCATCCTCTCCCTCGTAGCCAAACAGACTCCTCTTCTTCCTGGGACGGCCAATGGGCTGCACTCGGAAACAGGGCACAATACACATCTCCTCTGCCAACTCATTTGCGCTTGCTAATGCGCCAGCGAAAGCTGCATCGGAGTGGTAGTCTTGGAGGAATACCCTGGTTGAGTTCAGTTGAGCCACTGCTTGTGAAAGGTTCAAACTCACCACCTGCAAACTCTTTCTGGTGATTTTCACTTTGAACAATGTGTCATACCAAACGACCACTGCGCTCATGAAGCCAAATTTGTTCATCTTGGCGGCAATGCTGTTTGCCTCCAACCTTGTTTTAGCACAGGGCATCATAATTCTCCCCGAGTTGGTATTGCACAGGTTTCACAGCCTCCACCCGGGCTCTCCCATCTCATGGTGCTGAGGGGAGTCCATCTTTCACGTGCTCTTTCAGCACGTCACAGCTGTGTGTAGCTCCAGATAAAAATGTCTAAATCTCTTGGATGGTGTTAAAAAACTCAGCTGCCTACAAGCAACACGATAATGCATCAGAGAGAACCAGATTCAGTGAGTGCGTGCTCCATGGCATGAAAAAAATTCCCTTGTATTGATATTATGCACTCTCTTTTGAACTCCGCAGTGCCTCCCCCGCATATTTGCCCCGTTGTCATACCCCTGCCCTCTCATGTTCATGATGGCGATGCCATGTTTCTGTAGTTTGGAGATGAGCAACTCTGTCATGCTCGCCCCGTTGCGTCAAGTAGTTCACTAAACTCCAGGAAGTGCTCTCTCGTGCGCACTGACCCATCATCCTCGGTTGAAACAAAATGCACCACTGTAGTCATCTGATCTGTTTTGCTCTTGTCTGGTGTGCAGACCAAAATTATAGAAACATGTCTGGCTGCTTTTAGCTCACTGCACACTGTCTGCTAGAACTCTTCTGCCAGCATGTCAATGATTTCGTTCTGTATTCTTTTACCAAGGTAGTTCACACGTGTGTCTTTGGGCTGTACTCTCCTTACATGCTTCTTCATGATTCCATCAAAGATACCCAGCATTTCCACAAACTTCAGAATGTTCCCATTATTTGGCTTGCTCAGCCAGTCGGTGGTCCCACGTAGCGCAATATTCTGGGTGGCCATTAATAGTATCAGGTGTATGAGCCTCTGTAGCAGCTGCTGCCAGTTGGTAGTCTCTCCATCAATAGCCCGTTGGTCTTGGACATCGATAGTTTGCTTGTACAGTACAGCAGCCTGATCTCCAGCTCCTTCCACCTCTGGAAACTATCTAGGTGGTCATGCGACTTCTCATGCGAGCTGAGGCGGTGGCACAGAATTTTCCAGTCCTTGGTTCCATCCCTGACCAGCGCAGATTTGCACTAGTGTGAAAATAGTTTGCAGCAAAGACAGAAGGCTGCATCGTTTTGCTTGGAATAGACAGGCCATGGTCTCTCCACTCGCTCCCCGTTCACCATCATCCTATTGTAGTAGGCCCCCGAACATTTTCGTTGTTCTCATCTCTTGGGAAATTCCCCTCCTTATCCTGATGTGGCGCAGCCTGCACTAACATATCCCGTAAAGATCCATTCATATATTTTGTTTTTTGTCTGGGAGTCAGATTTAGCAGCAGCAAGACTGTCATCGGGGATGGGGTGCGACGAATCTGAGTCAGGGTCCAAGATAGTAGGGTCTCAGCCAGCATTGTTTGGAGGTGTGGCCACCCGTTCTTGTTCACCCAGTGAGCTCTCATCATTGGTGGAAGTGGATGGCTCCTCCGGTTCGCCCTCTTCACTGCTAGAACCAGCGAAAGGGGGCTCGTCCCTCTCGGCGAATGAACGCCTGTCCCCAGAGGCTTGTCGTTCTCTATACCGGCTGATGGACATAGCTGCACACTGATCAATTTCAGCAGCGAATTTCTTTGGTTTAGAGATTGTGCCTCTTTTCTCATTCCTTTTTTTTTTATTCGCTTCATTCATTTTTGTCTCTTAAACGTGGTAGCAGATTTGTTTCAAATCTCTGTAGCTTACTTTTAGCTGATGATATCTACTAGTATGAGCTAGCTAACGTTAACAGGATGGGTTAGGCTACTGTTTTAATCACCAACCGTCTTCGTCTCACAAACAAAAAGACAATACAATAATTGAATTGGCAAAATCCAATTTATTAATGTTTCAGTTGGATAATCCCATATAAATCACCATAGCTACCAAAGATAGTAAGAGTGAACTTCGGGAGAGGAGGAAAACGGGTGGGGGCGGGAACTGCAGCAGGGCGGTTTAGAAGCGGATCAGGGGCACCGGAGGGTGGCAGCCAATTGCCAAAATGACGGCCGCATAATCTTGCCTAATGGGAGGGCCAGCCCTGTTTGCATCATGCAGAGCTATGCAACGGTAAGCCTAATTAAACATTAACTCACATCTGTCATCACTATTATGTTGATTCATTCCAGTTACTCATTTTGGATTGAAAACGTATAGGCAGCCAGGCCAGCACCAGTATGAATGTAAACCAAATTTAATCCTATTTACTCCAGACACACAAATAGACTATAAATACATGACGTTACCAATTTGTTTACCCTAACCAGATGTACATGGCGCATAGACTGTACACAGCTATTATTATTAGCCTATATGGTCAGACTGAAAAATCATCTTGTCATCCCATACAGCATGTCAGATCTCTGTTTAGGAGTAGCCTAGGCTGCTGCAACATTTATATGAGTTTTTAATTGTCTGTCCGGAGTGATGTGTTTTCATCTTTACTAAATAAGGAAAGTGGAAAGCCCACTTGAGCTGGCATTAAAAAAAAATGTGCTGGGTCACTCTTTAATTGAAATAAATTCCAAGTGACTACCTCATGAAGCTGGTTGAGAGAATTCCAAGAGTGTGCAAAGCTGTCAAGGCAAAGGGTGGCTACTCTGAAGAATACCAAACATATTTTGATTTGTTTAACACTTGTTTTGGTTACTACTTAATTCCATATATTACTCACCATCTGGATTCCGACAAAGTATGTGGCAAAATGTGATACATAAAGGGTTAAATATGCCAACACATAGATATTGGAGAGACTACAAAACTTTACCATTTATACAAAGGCATTATTCAAGGTGTTTGTGGGCTATAGTAACAAAGATAAAAATTCCATATTTTAGCAAAACATTGTGATAAAATGTTGATACCTGAAGTGTCCCAAAAATTCATACATCTAATTGATCATGGTATGAACGTTTAAAACTATTCCATATCTTAGCTTAGTACTCTCCCTAAGGCTCAGATTGAGGTTGAAGAATAAGTCTGGATTTTCAACACCGTGTACAATGCATGCCTACATATCTACATCTAAAGTGGACTACATGACCAAAGTTAGACATCAGCTTGTTGAACATCTCATTTCAAAATCATGGGCATTAATATGGAGTAGGCTCCCCCCAATTGCAGCTATAAAAGCCTTCACTCTTCTGGGAAGGCGTTCCACTAGTTTGAACATCTGTGGGGACTCTCATTCAGCCACAACAGTAGGAGGTCAGAAACTGATGTTGGTTGATTAGGCCTGGCTCGCAGTCGGCATTCCAATTCATGCCAGAGGTGTTCGTTAGGGATGAGTTCAAGGCTCTTTCCAGGCCTGTCAAATTCTTCCACACATCGCAAACCGTTTCTGCAGGGACCTTGCACTGTCACAGAAACAGGAAAGGTCCTTCCCCCAAACTGTTGTCAAAGTTGGAAGCACAGCATTGTCTAGAATGTTATTGTATGCTGTAGCGTTAAGACTTCCCTTCACTGGAACTAAGGGGCCAGCCCAAACCATCCTAAACAGCCCCAGACCATTATTCCACCAACAAACTTAAGTTGGCACAATGCAGTCGGGCAGGTAGCTTTCTCCTGGCATAAGTGAAACCCAGATTTGTCCTGCCAGATGGAGTGATTAGTCTCTCCAGACAAGGCATTTCCATTGCGCTTGAGTCCAATATCACCGAGCTTTACACCACCCCCACAGACAAGTGGAATTGCACATATTGATTGTAGGCTTGTGTGCAGCTGTTCATCAAAACACGCTTCATGAAGCACCTGAACAGTTCTGGTGCTAACAGTGCATCCAGAGGCAGTTTGGAACGCTAAGTGTTGAAACCGAGGACTACACGCTACAGCCCTGTTGTGTGATTGTGTGGCCTGTCACATTAAGACTTACTTGACCGGGGATGCTTTAGCAGGGTGGAAATTTGACAAACTGACTTGGAAAAGCGTAATCCTATGACTAACACGTTGAAAGTGAGAGCTCATCAAGGCCCTTCTAATGCCAACGTTTGAATATGGAGATCGCATGACTGTGCTCGATTTTATACGCTTCAACAACGGGTGGCCGAAAAGCCAAATCAAGTCATTTGAAGGGGTGTCAGCATACAAAAGTATGAACATGAAGGTCAGACATTTCACCACTTGACAACACTAATGTAGAGCCAATCTTGGAATTTGAACAACCAGTAGCAAAGGTATAAACTAGCTATTTGAAGACTGAACCAAATTCTCTTTTACTGCCAACTGTACTGGTAACCCACACCATCCGTTTGAAAATCAGCAAGCACAAGAGTACCCTCAACTGCAAAGACACTAGATATTGGAAAGTAAAATTGTTTATTGATTCAATCATGCAAGAGTAGCAAGAACAATAACTTCCTGGTCAGAACAAAAGCATGACTGAAACCTGAAAGAAATTAGAACAGTGTCAGCAACAGAATCATATGTCATCAATTTGACAATAAAAGTCTCACCATCAGCTGCTGAAGGATGAAGCCACCATTAGATTTCCCTGTTGGCAGATACATGGTTAGTACAAAGGACTTCAAATTCAGAAAGCAAAGTTAAGATCAAATTAAAGTTATGTTACCTTGTAGGATCCTTTACTAGTGGTGGGTATGTGCTTGGTTCAAATATGCCAACATCACTGTCATTGGGAGCATTTCCACTGTCAACAGGCATAGCCTCCCTATGAGTGTAGTGGGTTTGGGAGAAGACAGTTCTGCCATTCTCGTAGTGTGATTTGGAACTGATTTGGAACTGAGAATTACTAGAGGCGCCATCTTCAGTGCTTTCGTAGTGCTTCTGCTGAGACATTGGGACCAGTTGCTGCTGGGGCATTTGGGCTACATGCCATAATTGCTCAGGGATGTGGTTCGGTTGCTGCTGGAGCATTTGAGCTGGATACCTAACTTGCTGGGTTTCGATGGCCAGGCCCTTCTGCTGCTGGGGAAATTGAGCTGGATGCCACACGAGCGGAGGCTGCTGGGGAATGAAGGCCTGTTGCTTCTGTGGCATGGCAGCCAGATGATTTTGCTGCTGGAGCATTTTAGCTCGATACCACACTTGCTGGGGCATGGCGGTCGGTTCAGTGGCCAGTTGCTTCTGCTGCAGGGGCATTTGAGCTACATGCCATTCTTGCTGAGGAATGGGGTTTGGTTGCTGCTGGAGCATTTGAGCTGGATACCTAACTTGCTGGGATTCGACGGCCAGCTCCTGCTCCTGGGGTTCGACGGCCAGCTCCTGCTCCTGGGGAAATTGAGCTGGATGCCGGATGAGAAGAGGCATCTGTGGCATGGCAGCCAGATGATTTTGCTGCTGGAGAGTTTTAGCTCGATACCACACTTGCTGGGGCATAGACGAAAGTTCCTTCTGAGGTTCAGTGGGGGGTTGCATCAGCTGCAGGGGCATTTGAGCTGGATACCCCACTTGCTGGGGTTCGACCGCCAGCTCCTGCTGGGGTTCGACGGACAGCTCCTGCTGAGGAAATTGAGCTGGATGCCACATGAGAGGAGGCATCTGTGGCATGGCAGCCAGATGATTTTGCTGCTGGAGCATTTTAGCTCGATACCACACTTGCTGGGGCATAGACGACAGTTCCTTCTGAGGTTCAGTGGGGGGTTGCTTCAGCTGCAGGGGCATTTGAGCTGGATGCCATACTTGCTGGGGCACGGCGGCTGGTTGCTTCTGCTGCAGGGGCATTTGAGCTGGATAACACACTTGCTGGGGAACGGCGGTAGGTTGCTTCTGCTGCACGGGCATTTGAGCTGGATGCCACGCTTGCTGGGGCACGGCGGTCGGTTGCTTCTGCTGCATGGGCATCTGAGCAGGATGCCACACTTGCTGGGGCACGGCGGTAGGTTGCTTCTGCTGCACGGGCATTTGAGCTGGATGCCACGCTTGCTGGGGCACTGCGGTCGGTTGCTTCTGCTGCAGGGGTATTTGAGCTGGATGCCACGCTTGCTGGGGCACGACGGTCGGTTGCTTCTGCTGTACGGGCATTTGAGCTCGATGCCACACTTGCTGGGGAACGGCGGTCGGTTGCTTCTGCTGCAGGGGCATTGGAGCTGGATGCCACACTTGCTTCTGCTGCAGGGGCATTGGAGCTGGATGCCACACTTGCTGGGGCACGGCGGTCGGTGGCTTCAGCTGCAGGGGCATTTGAGCCTGATGCCACAATTGCTGGGGCACGGCGGTCGATGGCTTCTGCTGCAGGGGCATTTGAGCTGGATTCCACACTAGATGGGGCACGGCGGTCGGTTGCTTCTGCTGCAGGGGCATTAGAGCAGGATGCCACACTTGCTGGAGCACGGCGGTCGGTTGCTTCTGCTGTACGGGCATTTGATCTCGATGCCACACTTGCTGGGGAACGGCGGTCGGTTGCTTCTGCTGCAGGGGCATTGGAGCTGGATGCCACACTTGCTGTTTCATGGCAGTAAGTTGCTTCTGAAGTTCATTGGCTGGTTGATTCTGGGGCATTTGAGCTTGATCTCTCACTTGCTGGGACATGGGAGCCAGTTCCTTCCGCAGGATGGAGGACGGATGTTTCTGTTGCGCTTTCATTTGAGTTGTTGGAGACTTATAATTTCCATATCCTAGAGACCCAAGTGATCCTGTATAGAGCCATGCTGCATTAGAACCCAGTGCAGGAGACCAATCACCTAGGTAAAAAAAATATATAAAAATGCCAGCCTTTGAAGGTTATGGAACTACGTAGCTGTTATTTGAAATGAACTCACCTTCTGATGTAGAACACGTTATCCCTCCAAATAGCAGGCAACAAAGCCAAGAAACTCTTAAGGAAAAATAATATATGTTTTAGACATATACACCTGAAGGACAAGGGTAAAC
The DNA here is from genome assembly GCF_029448725.1 of Salvelinus fontinalis. Lineage (NCBI taxonomy): Eukaryota > Metazoa > Chordata > Actinopteri > Salmoniformes > Salmonidae > Salvelinus > Salvelinus fontinalis. The sequence continues at coordinate 10,479,821 of NC_074704.1, forward strand.
AACTAAATCAAGACTTTTAAAAACATACCTGAAAGCAATTCCAATCAACACGGCCATTTTGCCCTCAAACCTCACCAGTGTTCAGAACTAATGGTAGGCATACGTCCTACCAGAATATCCCTTTTACTATATTTGCCAGACTTTTGGTTGCTCCTTTTAAAGGAATCCCAGACCCTTCTAATGTCGTTTGAAATTAAGGACAGCTGTCAGCCACTGAACTACATTACATTTCTATTTCCAAATTGACCCCTAAATCCTACACTCTGGCCTAAACACTTTTGTCAATCAGAAAAGATTGAATAGGGATAAGCAATATGGCCACAATTGCATCCAACCTATCAGAAGGCAAGGTGAAGCAATTAACATATTGCTTTAACCTATCTGATAATTTCAAATGCCCATAAGTGACTAAGTGGTAGGTGTAGGGGCTAGGGGTTGATTTGGAATTCAGAATTTACTCAGGTGTGGTTGATTCTCTAATTGAGTTCCTGACAGGTTTGACAGCCCTTACTCTAAAGCACACTTCAAACTCATTACACGGAGGGCCGGGTGTCTGTGGGTTTTCGTTCCTTCCTTGTACTTGATTGCTGAATTAAGGCACTAATTACTCTCCTCACCTACAGTAGTTGTCTAGGTCTTAATTGAAAGGAAAAAACAAAAACCTACAGACACTAGGCCCTCCATGGAATGAGTTTGACACCCCTGCTCTAAAGTAGGAAACACATTTTGTCTTGGCACTTCATTGATCGATTTAAATTATTGCTTGTACAAAATTCACTTGGTTCATTTAAAGATTAGAGGCTATATGAGCAGTTAGGCACCATTATTTTACACAGCCTTCTTTTCATTCAGCATAGCAACATTAGATGATTAACAGTTTCATTTGCACATAGCGCAACATCTTGGACAAATTGTGAATTCACCAAGACGCCAATTAAACACTCACATTATGCAAACACACCACACACATATGCTTTTACATTTACATTTACATTTAAGTCATTTAGCAGACGCTCTTATCCAGAGCGACTTACAAATTGGTGCATTCACCTTATGATATCCAGTGGAACAACCACTTTACAATAGTGCATCTAAATCTTTTAAGGGGGGGGGGGTTAGAAGGATTACTTTATCCTATCCTTGGTATTCCTTAAAGAGGTGGGGTTTCAGGTGTCTCCGCAAGGTGGTGATTGACTCCGCTGACCTGGCGTCGTGAGGGAGTTGGTTCCACCATTGGGGTGCCAGAGCAGCGAACAGTTTTGACTGGGCTGAGCGGGAACTGTACTTCCTCAGAGGTAGGGAGGTGAGCAGGCCAGAGGTGGATGAACGCAGTGCCCTTGTTTGGGTGTAGGGCCTGATCAGAGCCTGAAGGTACGGAGGTGCCGTTCCCCTCACAGCTCCGTAGGCAAGCACCATGGTCTTGTAGCGGATGCGAGCTTCAACTGGAAGCCAGTGGAGAGAGCGGAGGAGCGGGGTGACGTGAGAGAACTTGGGAAGGTTGAACACCAGACGGGCTGCGGCGTTCTGGATGAGTTGTAGGGGTTTAATGGCACAGGCAGGGAGCCCAGCCAACAGCGAGTTGCAGTAATCCAGACGGGAGATGACAAGTGCCTGGATTAGGACCTGCGGCGCTTCCTGTGTGAGGCAGGGTCGTACTCTGCGAATGTTGTAGAGGAACGGGCCACTGCCTTGATGTTAGTTGAGAAAGACAGGGTGTTGTCCAGGATCACGCCAAGGTTCTTAGCGCTCTGGGAGGAGGACACAATGGAGTTGTCAACCGTGATGGCGAGATCATGGAATGGGCAGTGCTTCCCCGGGAGGAAGAGCAGCTCCGTCTTGCCGAGGTTCAGCTTGAGGTGGTGATCCGTCATCCACACTGATATGTCTGCCAGACATGCAGAGATGCGATTCGCCACCTGCTTATCAGAAGGGGGAAAGGAGAAGATTAATTGTGTGTCGTCTGCATAGCAATGATAGGAGAGACCATGTGAGGATATGACAGAGCCAAGTGACTTGGTGTATAGCGAGAATAGGAGAGGGCCTAGAACAGAGCCCTGGGGGACACCAGTGGTGAGAGCACCTGGTGCGGAGACAGATTCTCGCCACGCCACCTGGTAGGAGCGACCTGTCAGGTAGGACGCAATCCAAGCGTGGGCCGCGCCGGAGATGCCCAACTCGGAGAGGGTGGAGAGGAGGATCTGATGGTTCACAGTATCAAAGGCAGCCGATAGGTCTAGAAGGATGAGAGCAGAGGAGAGAGAGTTAGCTTTAGCAGTGCGGAGCGTCTCCGTGACACAGAGAAGAGCAGTTTCAGTTGAATGACTAGTCTTGAAACCTGACTGATTTGGATCAAGAAGGTCATTCTGAGAGAGATAGCACGAGAGCTGGTCAAGGACGGCACGTTCAAGAGTTTTGGAGAGAAAAGAAAGAAGGGATACTGGTCTGTAGTTGTTGACATCGGAGGGATCGAGTGTAGGTTTTTTCAGAAGGGGTGCAACTCTCGCTCTCTTGAAGACGGAAGGGACGTAGCCAGCGGTCAAGGATGAGTTGATGAGCGAGGTGAGGTAAGGGAGAATGTCTCCGGAAATGGTCTGGAGAAGAAAGGAGGGGATAGGGTCAAGCGGGCAGGTTGTTGGGCGGCCGGCCGTCACAAGACGCGAGATTTCATCTGGAGAGAGAGGGGAGAAAGAGGTCAAAGCACAGGGTAGGGCAGTGTGAGCAGAACCAGCGGTGTCGTTTGACTTAGCAAACGAGGATCGGATGTCGTCGACCTTCTTTTCAAAATGGTTGACGAAGTCATCCGCAGAGAGGGAGGGGGGGGGGGGGGATTCAGGAGGGAGGAGAAGGTGGCAAAGAGCTTCCTAGGGTTAGAGGCAGATGCTTGGAATTTAGAGTGGTAGAAAGTGGCTTTAGCAGCAGAGACAGAAGAGGAAAATGTAGAGAGGAGGGAGTTGATGATCTGAGTCTTTAATTTTTCAGAGGCAAACATATAGTAGGGCTGGTTTGAGTGGCAGGGCTAAAGCAACTGACTGTAGACCAAAGTCAAGAAGTAAAGTCAGGAGAGGTGCATCTGCGACAACCGAAAGTCGGATACTAATGTCGTTTTCCAACAGCAAGGCTCAGATCACCTTGGCAGTGTTGCCATTGTTTATAAAAGGTTTCCTTTATAATGTCAAAAAAACACGTCTCCAACACCCATTCACAAACTGAAATAATTAGTGTGTACATTATACAATCAATAAATGAGAGAGAGCCTCAATCACATCATTAATTTATGCACTGTAGGCTACATATGAATTTTAGCAAGTTGGTTCCTGTTTCAGTCATGTTTTTTGGTCACATTTGCATGGGTCGAACAAAAACACTAATGATTGGTTGACAATAGAGCCGCCCACAATGCAGGTGGTGGATGCAGGAGGAGGTTGGTGAAGAGCAACTACAGAAACTTGGAGTCAAATCTTCATGACCTTTGATCACATGATTTTTGTCAAGTTCATGCAGATGACATATAGACCCACGTCAGAAATGTTTTAGCCCCAGAATGCAACACACTTTCAAAAGAGGTGACCAACAATTGTCACCGACTTGACAACAGTGATCGCCTAGACCAGGGGTCGGGAACCTTTTTGACTAAGAGAGCCATGAAAGCAAAAAATTTGGAAATTTATTTCAGTGAAAGCCATATAATATATTTTAAAAGTGAATTCAACTAAATGTCAGTATAATAAGCCTCTGAATTTGTCGAAGTGCCGCTTTACATTCGACCGTTTCATCGATGTAATTTTGTCATTGCAAATTAGACACACCGCAGAACCTGCTCTCTCCACAAAGGCGAATTCTTCGGTCCATTCGTCCTGAAATGTACGATACTCGTCATCTTTTTTTCTTTTCGCCATCTTCTTCGTCGAAGGGTTAGCTTTGAGCTAATGACCGAGCAGACTGATTCAAAAGGAGGCGTTTACCTGTTTTACCTAGCAACGGCCAATGTTGGCCAGTATCATTTAATTCAAATAATGGACAATTGCTCCTGCAGCCCTGAACAGGACATGAGCAGTGAAAAATCGATGGATGGATTAAAACAAGTGAGAATAGGCCTCCCGGGTGGCGCAGTGGTCTAGAGCACTGCATCGCAGTGCTAGCTGCGCCACCAGAGTCTCTGGGTTCGCGCCCAGGCTCTGTCGCAGCCGGCCGCGACCGGGAGGTCCGTGGGGCGACGCACAATGGGCTTAGCGTCGTCCGGATTAGGGAGGGTTTGGCCGGTAGGGATATCCTTGTCTCATCGCGCTCCAGCGACTCCTGTGGCGGGCCGGGCGCAGTGCGCGCTAACCGAGGGGGGCGGGTGCACGGTGTTTCCTCCGACACATTGGTGCGGCTGGCTTCCGGTTTGGAGGCGCGCTGTGTTAAGAAACAGTGCGGCTTGGTTGGGTTGTGCTTCGGAGGACGCATGGCTTTCGACCTTTGTCTCTCCCGATCCCGTACGGGAGTTGTAGCGATGAGACAAGATAGTAATTACTAGCGATTGGATACCACGAAAATTGGGGAGAAAAGGGGAGAAAATTTAAAAAATAAATAAATAAATAAAAAGTGAGAATATTTTGTTTTATCTGCGAGTCAAAAGAGCCACACCTGGCTCGGGAGCCATAGGTTCCCGACCCCTGCCCTAGACGGTGCCCACTATCTCCATAAAATGTCTCCCTCATGTGGATGAAATAAAACACAAGACAACAACCCATCACATCATCCTCTGATCGTCTACCCTCCTTTGTGGATGCATTTTTTACAATGTTGTCTCAACTTTGATTGCAGTACACATCCACAAACACAGACACTTGAATGCAGCTGTTTAGATACTGTAGCTATGCATACATCTCCAGCCCTTTCAAACTCAACATCTGCCAAGTAGTATTTTCCCTATTCCGTCTGATGTTTCCGCTTGGCACTCCATCCCTACTAATTATCCTTAATTCCAAGTCTTTGCCTTGAAAATTCCCATCCACTTTTTAAGGAATTTATTTGGATCAACTTTTCTTTCTCTTTGGTGTGTTGTTTTCTTCTCCTGTTTCTTTCAGCCCAGCAGTCAGATAATCTGGTCTTTTTTCTGGTCTTTTATATTCACCCCAAGTGCTCCAATCCTTCTTTACTTTATTGTACGGCCCTTAATGTCTAGAAATCTGCACTCACTCCCCTCTTCCACTGCTGTAGGCTGGCCAACAGTGACTGGATCTTTCATGTACAGTTGAAGTCGGAAGTTTACATACACTTAGGTTGGAGTCATTAAAACTTGTTTTTCAACTATTACACACATTTCTTGTTAACCCACTATAATTTTGGCAAGCCGGTTAGGATATCTACTTTGTGCATGACACAAGTCATTTTTCCAACAATTGTTTACAGACAGATTATTTCACTTATAATTCACTGTATCACAATTCCAGTGGGTCAGAAGTTTACATACACTAAGTTGACTGTGCCTTTAAACAGCTTGGAAAATTCCAGAAAATGATGTCATGGCATTAGAAGCTTCTGATGGGCTAATTGACATACTTTGATTTATTTGGAGGTGTACCTGTGGATGTATTTCAAGGCCTACCTTCAAACTCAGTGCCTCTTTGCTTGACATTATGGGAAAATCAAATGAAATCAGCCAAGACCTCAGAAAAAAAATGGTAGACCTCCACAAGTCTAGTTCATCCTTGGGAGCAATTTCCAAAGACCTGAAGGTACCATGTGCATCTGTACAACAATAGTATGTAAGTATAAACACCATGGGACCACACAGCCGCCATACCGCTCAGGAAGGAGACGCGTTCTGTCTCCTAGAGTTGAACGTACTTTGGTGCGAAAAGTGCAACTCAATCCCAGAACAACAGCAAAGGACCTTGTGAAGATAGTGGAGGAAACAGGTACGAAAGTATCTATGTCCACAGTAAAACGAGTCTTATATCAACATAACCTGAAAGGCTGCTCAGCAAGGAGGAAGCCACTGCTCCAAAACCACCATAAAAAAGGCAGACTACGGTTTACAACTGCACATGGGGACAAAGCTCGTACTTTTTGGAGAAATGTCCTCTGGTCTGATGAAACGAAAATAGAACTGTTTGGCCATAATGACCATCGTCATGTTTAGAGGAAAAATAGGGAGGCTTACAAGCCGAAGAATACCATCCCAACCATGAAGCACGGGGGTGGCAGCATCATGTTGTGGGGGTGCTTTGCTGCAGGAGGGACTGCTGCACTTCACAAAATAGATGGCATCATGAGGTATGAAAATGATGTGGATATATTGAAGCACCATCTCAAGACATCAGTCAGGAAGTTAAAGCTTGGTCGCATATGTGTCTTCCAAATGGACAATGACCCCAAGCATACTTCCAAATTCTGGCAAAATGGCTTAAGGACAACAAAGTCAAGGTATTGGAGTGGCCATCACAAAGCCCTGACCTCAATCCTATAGAAAATGTGTGGGCAGAACTGAAAAAGCACATGCGAGCAAGGAGGCCTACAAACCTGACCCAGTTACACCAGCTCTGTCAGGAGGAATGGGCCAAAATTCACCCAACTTATTATGGGAAGCTTGTGGAAGGCTACCCAAAACGTTTGACCCAAGTTAAACAATTTAAAGGCAATGCTACCAAATACTAATTGAGTGTATGTAAACTTCTGACTCACTGGGAATGTGATGAAAGAACTAAAAGCTGAAACAAATAATTTTCTCTACTATTTCACATTCTTAAAAAAAAGTGGTGATCCTAACTGACCTAAAACAGGGATTTTTTACTAGGATTAAATGTCAGGAATTGTGGAAAAATGAGTTTAAATGTATTTGGCTAAGGTGTATGTAAACTTCTGACTTCAACTGTACGTAACTTAATCAGATCTGGGTTCAAATACTACAGTGGCAAGAAAAAGTATGTGAACCCTTTGGAATTACCTGGATGTCTGCATAAATTAGTCATAAAATGTTATCTGATCTTCATCTTAGTCACAACAATAGACAAACACAGTGTGCTTAAACTAATAACACACAAATTATTGTATTTTTCTTGTCTATATTAAATACATCATTTAAACATTCACAGTGTAGGTTGGAAAAAGTATGGGAACCCCTTGGCTATTGACTTTTCCAAAAGCTATTTGGAGTCAGGAGTCAAACTGAAGTTGATTTGTTTGGAAGGAACACACACCACTATGTGTGGAGAAAAAAGGCACAGCACACCAACATCAAAACCTCATCCCAACTGTAAAGTATAGTGGAGGGAGCATCATGGTTTGGGGCTGCTTTGCTGCCTTAGGGCCTGGACAACTTTCTATCATTGACAGAAAAATGAATTCCCAAGTTTATCAAGACATTTTGCAGGAGAATTTAAGGCTATCTGTCCGCCAGTTGAAGCTCAACAGAAGTTGGGCGACGCAACAGGACAATGACCCAAAACACAAGTAAATCAACAACAGAATGGCTTGAACAGAAGAAAATACGCCTTCTGGAGTGGCCCAGTCAGAGACCTGACCTCAACCCGATTGAGACGCTGTGGCATGACCTCGAGAGCAGTTCACACCAGACATCCTAAGAATATTGCTGAACTGAAACAGTTTTGTGAAGATGAATGGTCCAGAAATTCCTCCTAACCGCTGTGCAGGCAACTACAGAAAACATTTGGTTGAGTTTATTGCTGCCAAAGGAGCATCAACCAGTTATTAAATCCAACATTTCACATACTTTTCCCACCCTATACTGTGAATGTTTACACGGTGAGTTCTATAAAGACATGACAACATATAATTGTTTGTGTTATTAGTTTAAACAGACTGTGTTTGTCTGTGTACATAAGAATTTGAAAATACTGTCAAATAATACAATTTGGCAGACTATTTGGTTTTTACAAATAACCACTCAAATACAAAAATAAAAGTTATTGTTTTGGGCTGTGTATTTGAAAAAGTGTTTTATATACCAGACATTCAAATATCCTGTACATGTATTTGAACACAGGTCTGCACTTAAATGTAGCATTTGCATGTAAATACACAAAGATGTATTGTATTGTAGTATTCTGCATCATATTCTATTGTATTTGCTGTTTCTTTGTGATTGCATTTGAAATCCTCAACTGTTATTTTGTCAGAAGACAGATTCCAATTCTTCTTTCTCTGTTAGACCCTCCAGGCCCTATTAGTCTACTGAGGTCAGTCAGTTGTGATTGTAACCATCACATCCAAAATCTAGTGGTGAGTAGCCACTGAGCTGTTGTCAACTCGCAGATGGCAGACTTGCCCTCACATAAACACACACCATGCCCACCAGAGGACACACATAGCCTACATAAGATTCAGGCAGAAATCAATACTGACTCCAAAAAAGACACAATTATTGTCACAAAGCTAATTATTTACATTCATTTATTTGTTTATTTTACAACTCCGTTTTAGGATCAGGTTCTCCTGCCTGCTTCACCTCCTAAAAAGATGAAAAAAGTTTTTGAGAAGCAATATAGATACATTCAATGGAGGCCACACAGTATAATTTATTGCCTCTTTCTACATATTATCAAAGCCTTCTGAAATGTATACTGCTCCATAGATATGGGTTCAAATAGTATTTGTTTTCTTTCAAATACGTATTTACCTGCTCTTAATTGAGCTTGCCTGTCACAATGGAACCAATAGAATAGTCCAAAAAGTGCAAACCCTGTCCATCTGGCATTCCAGGCAGGCTCAATCAACTCTCAAAGGCATTTGAAAGAGAACCAATACTATTTGAACTCAGGTATGTTTTGAACTCTGACCTTGAGATTGCCTAGTATGAGTGACTGGCAGAATTCCCGCACACGCTCGGTGGAGATCTCTCCCTCGGGCATGAGCCACTTCATATCTGAGTCGCCGTCGTAAATGCCCACGCGGGGAAGGTCACGTGAAGTCAGGCCGAAGTAGCCCAGAGATTTCTCATTGGACTTCACCCCGTGTACCAGCACAAACAGGAACTGTGGCAAATAAATCATGGTAATATTCAGTAGAGCACACTGTAGCAAATACGTTTGACAACCAAAACTAAAACTAAAATCAGTGGTTTTATTGGACGAGTCCAATGTCAAAAGTAGTTCAATATATATATGAATTTTGTTGATGGGCATTTCCTTATCTCCCGCATTTGGTAAGGGTTTTCACAGAGCAGTTCAAAACATCTGACTCCATTGATCCAAATTACATATTAAATTCAAGATTCAATTAAATAGTTGATTCAAAAGAACCGATTCCAAATAGGGGATTAGGGACATTATCTCAAGATTTGAATCAAATGGCCGATATAACAGAGATTTTGTTGAGTCACTCTTTTCAGGTCCAGTTGCTGCTTGCCTGCTCTCACCTCGCCAACAAATTCTGGGGCCAGAGCTCCTAGTCGGTCCTTGAGCTCTTTATAGTCACCACTCCCCCTGTTGATGAAGAGCAGGAGGTGTGCCTTCACCTCAGACTGGAACAGACCCACTGCTGTCTGAGAGGAGAGAGAGAGAGCTATAGGAAATAGATATCAACAGAGGCATGTGACAGTACATTAACTGTCTGTAGATATAGTCTGGTTATATGACTGAACATGAAAGGCTAATAATACAAAGATGTGATGGCAAGGTGGAATCATGACAAGGCTAGTAATAACTGTTAATAGGTGCTGTTGTATAGAGTAGTGTGTAAGGTGTAGATGAACAGTGCTGTGGTCAGTGACTACCACTTGGTTGTACTCGGTGATGTAGCGAAGCTCGTTCATGGTGATAAAGCGAGCAAGGCCGTCCGCCTCCACTTTCTTGGTCTCAGAGAGCTGAAGGTTGTCTTGGTGGTTATCTGCCTGAACACACACACATAGATCACATTTTTCAGTTGATATTTTCTCATACATTTGTTGTCAAAGTTGTTGTAACGGGAGCCAAGCAGGTGATTTCTGATGGACAAAGTGAAAGGTGTGGTGTAGTAGTTTACCTTTCTGAAGATGGCGATAGTGTCAGACACGATGCTGAGTTTGGCCCATGCCTCCTTATCGCTGCACAGAGCCACAGGGATATGCTTCACAGTCTTAGCTGCCTCCACAAACTCCTTGTAGCCTAAAGTCTCCTCGGAGGGAGTCTGAGAGAGAGAGGGAAAGAGATGGCGAGAGAGAAGGGGCAGACAGAGAGGGAGAGAGAATGTTCGAGTCTAATAACACTCACTACAGTGAAATACTAATGAAGTCTGTTTTTGAGATTCAAATTGCCACTTAGCCCAAGTGAATTTCAGTGAAAAATATTTTGGTCCTTTGTATATGTCATACAATCATCCTCAAAGAATGTCTTTAAAAATAATATTTTGGTCCCCAGCAGGTACACGGCAGTCCACCATTTTTTCTCTCTCTCTCTCTCTCTCTCTCTCTCTCTCTCTCTCTCCCTCCCTCCTCCTCTCCTTGCATGGTGTCCCCGGTTCGCCAACACAGCCCAGTGCGGGTTATTCCACCTCCCCGCACTGGACGGGCTACGGGGAGCATTCAACCAGGTAAGGTTGGGCAGGCTCGGTGCTCAAGGGAGCCAGTACGCCTGCGCGGTCCGGTATATCCGGCGCCACCTTCCCGCCCCAGCCCAGTACCACCAGTGCCTACACCACGCACCAGGCTTCTAGTGCGTCTCCAGAGCCCTGTTCCTCGTCCACGCACTCTCCCTGTGGTGCGTGTCTCCAGCCCAGTGCCTCCAGTTCCGGCACCACGCATCAAGCCTCCTGTGCGTCTCCAGAGCCCTGTACGAACTGTTCCTTCTCCCCGCACTCGCCCTGAGGTGCTTGCCCTCAGCCCGGTACCACCAGTGCCGGTACCACGCACCAGGCCTATAGTGCGCTTTGAGAGTCCAGTGTGCCCTGTTCCTGCTCCCCGCACTAGCCTTGAGGTGCGTGTCTCCAGTCCGGGACCACCAGTTCCGGCACCACGCACCAGGCCTACTGTGCGCCTCAGCAGGTCAGAGTCGGCCGTCTGCCCAACGCCGCCTGCACTGCTCGTCTGCCCAGAGCCGTCCGAGCTGTCTGCACGTCTCATCTGCCCAGCGCCATCTGAGCCATCCGTCTGCCCAGCGCCATCTGAGCCATTCGTCTGCCCAGCGCCATCTGAGCCATCCGTCTGCCACGAGCCTTCAGAGCCGCCCGTCTGTCCCGAGCCATTAGAGCCGCCCGTCTGTCCCGAGCCTTTAGAGCCGTCCGTCAGTCAGGAGCCGCCAGAGCCGCCAGCCGGTCAGGAGCCGCCAGAGCCGCCAGCCAGTCAGGAGCCGCCAGAGCCGCCAGCCAGTCAGGAGCCGCCAGAGCCGTCAGCCAGTCAGGAGCTGCCTTAGCTGCCCTCCATTCAGGAGCCGCCAGAGCCGCCAGCCAGTCAGGAGCTGCCAGAGCCGCCAGCCAGTCAGGAGCTGCCTTAGCTGCCCTCCAGTCATGAGCTGCCTTCCAGTCATGAGCTGCACTCCAGTCATGAGCTGCACTCCAGTCATGAGCTGCCTTCCAGTCATGAGCTGCCCTACAGTCATGAGCTGCCCTACAGTCATGAGCTGCCCTACAGTCATGAGCTGCCCTCCAGTCATGAGCTGCCCTCCAGTCATGAGCTGCCCTCCAGTCATGAGCTACCCTCCAGTCATGAGCTGCCCTCCAGTCATGAGCTGCCCTCCAGTCATGAGCTGCCACTCAGTCATGAGCTGCCACTCAGTCATGAGCTGCCACTCAGTCCGGAGCTGCCACTCAGTCCGGAGCTGCCACTCAGTCCGGAGCTACCTCTCTGTCCTGAGCTACCTCTCTGTCCTGAGCTAACTCTCTGTCCTGAGCTACCTCTCTGTCCTGAGCTACCTCCTAAATCATGTGGGGGCCTTGGGGAGGATTCTTAGGCCAAGGTCGTGGGCGAGGGTCGCCACTCAAAGGACGCTAAGGAGGGGGACAAAGACAGTGGTGTAGTGGTGTCCTCGTCCTGCGCCGGAGCCGCCACCTCGGACAGATGCCCACCCAGAACCTCCTCTTAAGTTTTAGGGGTGCGTTCGGAGTCCGCACCTCAGGAGGGGGGTACTGTAACGTCCTGGCCAGAGTTCTTATGTGTTTTGCTTGTTTAGTGTTGGTCAGGACGTGAGCTGGGTGGGAATTCTATGTTGTGTGTCTAGTTCGTCTGTTTCTGTGTCCAGCCTAATATGGTTCTCAATCAGAGGCAGCTGTCAATCGTTGTCCCTGATTGAGAATCATATATAGGTGGCTTGTTTTGTGTTGGGGATTGTGGGTGGTTGTTTCCTGTCTTTGTGTTTTGTCTGCACCAGCTAGGACTGTGACGGTTAGTTTATTTTGTCATTTTGTATAGTTTCTTGTTTTGTGTTAATTAAATCATGGAAAATTACCACGCTGCACATTGGTCCTCAGATCCTTCTCGCCTCTCCTCGTCTGAGGAGGAGGACGACTTAGACTGCCGTTACAAAGGTATTGACATGACTGCATAATTAGCTAAATGAGTCCAGGCAACTGAGAACTTTGTTCAGCCAATGGGTTTTAGTGTTTTAGCAATTGAGAAAAACTGCAATATAATGTGTTACATAGTGTGCATCTGTGATAACTTTATGTAATAGATCCTCTCTCTCTCTCTCTCTCTCTCTCTCTCTCTCTCTCTCTCTCTCTCACTCTCTCTTTCTCTCTCTCTCTCTCTCTCTCTCTCACACACTCTCTCGTTCTCTCTCAGACTATGAAAAAAAGACAAAAGACATGACATTGACTCCTGAGTGAACCTTTGCCCCCTCTATAGCCACCCTGGTTATTATATGACCCTGATGGTCATTTACGATCATTGGAACGTCTTGAATAGCACATGTAAATATCCTCTCTAGTTTTAAACCTAGTTTTAGGACTTTAGGGAGTGTTTCCTAGAGACTGTGCTTCGACAAATGCATTGATGGGTCTTGGATTTTTAGACTGGGTATCTCTAAAACGCTTTGTGACAACTGCTGATGCAAAAAAAGGCTTTTAAGAAAGACATATGGTTGATTGACAGATTTGTATTATTATTACCATCATAATCTTTACTATTATCATGTTACAGGTGAGACATACCCAGAAATGTCAACATCTTGGCAAGTGCTCAAATCTGTACAGCAGCCCCAGACAATCACGTTCAGTAGCTCTAACTTACAAGAATGGGTTTACAAGGCAGTGATGAAAACAGTTTATATGAGCGCTAATTCAGACATACAATGATATATATTTGATACAATTACTCATTCAAAACTGTTGTTACAAAATCACTTCTCATTGTGTTCATTTCAAACCTTGAACAATATAATCTGTAAACATGTCGTTCTATACTGAAAACAGGTACATTGTGAAAGAGTTTTGATGATGTTGATGTGACAACACATTTTTTATTCATCTCTCAATTTAGGATAATATTGTTTATTTTTACTTTACTTAAATTGTATTATTTATGTTGTCTCATACCATGATAATACACTACCAAGCAAATGTGGAATTAACCCCATAACAGTTGTGTGTCTGTTTGGATCAAGACTTGATCAAGAATACCAATAGGCATGATCAGATCCTCTTTCCTATGCCGGCACCATATAATGCACAGCCACATGCAAATCCATCAACTCCACCAGTAAAACATTGAAAACCTTAACATGACTACTGGCAATGTCATTATTTTAGTCACCATCCATCAATGAAAAGATTTGGTCAAAGTATAGAACGTTGCTGTTTTTTTGTTTTGTTTTTTGTTTTGTCACAACAACCAAGTTTTCCTAACATTTGTCATAACTAGTAAGCCTTACATCCTGAATGAATATGGGCTCCCAAATATGTACCTGGGAACACATGGGAGGGGTGGTGTCACGCCCTGACCGTAGATATCCTTTTTATGTCTCTATTTGGGTTGGTCAGGGCGTGAGTTTGGGTGGGCATTCTATGTCTGGTGTTCTATGTTGTCCTTGTTTTGTATTTCTATGTGTTTGGCCTGGTATGGTTCCCAATCAGAGGCAGCTGTCTATCGTTGTCTCTGATTGAGAACCATACTTAGGTAGCCTGTTCCCACCTGTGTTTGTGGGTGGTTGTTTTCTGTTTTTTCTGTTCACCTTACAGGACTGTTCGTTTGTCGGTTTTGTTGTTTCGTCAAGTGTTTCGTATTTTATTAAAGGTACGAATCCTTTAATAATAGTAAGTTGTAACAGGCCTCATTCAGCAGTCTGAATTAACCTAGAGACACCAAAACATCAATGTTTAGAGAAGCTTTGAGATTATTCCACAAGTAAGGGGCAAAGAGCTGATTTACCGAACTCTGTACAGACCAAAGGAATTTCCAGAGTTAGCAATCCCTGACACTGAGTATGATAACTCTGACTCGTACATCTAATGGTTATTGTAAATGTTAGCTACAGAGGGAGTTTACAGTATGTAAAAGAGCTTTATAAAGGCAAAGAGAGCAACGAATTGACCTACGTGACCTCAAAGAGGGTCGCCTACTTTACGATAGAGAATGCAGGGATGTGTACTGAACCTGCACCCATATTAAAACAAAGTGCTCTAGGGTCAAGTGCATCTAAAGGCTTTGGGGGGGGGGCGAATCCTGTCACGTTCTGACCTTAGTGTTTTTGTATTTTCTTTGTTTTAGTATGGTCAGGGCGTGAGTTGGGTGGGTTATCTATGTTTTGTGTTTCTATGTTGGGTTTTTCGTTTGGCCTGATATGGTTCTCAATCAGAGGCAGGTGTTAGTCATTGTCTCTGATTGGGAACCATATTTAGGTAGCCTGTTTTCTGTTGTGTTTTGTGGGTGGTTGTCTTCCGTGTCTGTGTGTTCCACACGGAACTGCGGTTTTTGTTCGTTCAATTTATTGTTTTGTATTTCAGTGTTCAGTTTGTTCTATTAAAGTTTCATCATGAACACTTACCACGCTGCGCCTTGATCCTGCTCTCTTTCTCCAGACGAAGATCGTTACAATTCAATAATAATTTAAGGGCAATAAAGGTTTTCTGCAAAATAATGAAAGTGTAACGTAGTTCAGATAGAGCATGATCAACAGGGCGGGCAATAGAGCACACAACTGTATCGTCTGCATACAGGTGCAGGTAAAACTTTGTCATCAAATCAAATGTATTTTACATCAGCTGATATCTCAAAGTGCTATACAGAAACCCAGCCTAAAACCCGAAACAACAAGCAATGCAGGTGTAGAAGCACGGTGGCTAGGAAAAACTCCCTAGAAAGGCCAAAACCTAGGAAGAAACCTAGAGAGGAACCAGGCTATGAGGGGTGACCAGTCCTCTTCTGGCTGTGCCAGGTGGAGATTATAACAGAACATGGCCAAGATGTTCAAATGTTCATAAATGACCAGCATGGTCAAATAATAATAATCACAGTAGTTGTTGAGGGTGCAACAGGTCAGCACCTCAGGAGTAAATGTCAGTTGGCTTTTCAGAGCCGATCATTAAGAGTATCTCTACCGTTCCTGCTGTCTCTAGAGAGTTGAGAATAGCAAGTCTGGGACAGGTAGCATGTCCGGTGAAGAGGTCAGGGTTCCATAGCCGCATGCAGAACAGTTGAAACTGGAGCAGCAGCACGGCCAGGTGGACTGGGGACAGCAAGGAGTCATCATGCCAGGTAGTCCTGAGGCATGGTCCTAGGGCTCAGGCCCTCTGAGAGAGAGAGAGAAAGAAAGAAAGAAAGAAAGAAAGAATGAAAGAAAGAAAGAAAGAAAGAAAGAAAGAAAGAAAGAAAGAAAGAAAGAGAGAATTAGAGAGAGCATACTTAAATTCACACAGGACACCGGATAAGACAGGAGAAATACTCCAGATATAACAGACTGACCCTAGCACCCCGACACATAAACTACTGCAGCATAAATACTGGAGGCTGAGACAGGAGGAGTCAGGAGACACTGTGGCCCCATCCGATGATACCCCCGGACAGGGCCAAACAGGCAGGATATAACCCCACCCACTTTGCCAAAGCACAGCCCCCACACCACTAGAGGGATATCTTCAACCACCAACTTACCATCCTGAGACAAGGTCGAGTATAGCCCACAAAGATCTCCGCCACGGCACAACCCAAGGGGGGGCGCCAACCCAGACAGGAAGATCACGTCAGTGACTCAACCCACTCAAGTGACGCACCCCTCCTAGGGACGGCATGGAAGAGCACCAGTAAGTCAGTGACTCAGCCCCTGTAATAGGGTTAGAGGCAGATAATCCCAATGGAGAGAGGGGAACCGGCCAGTCAGAGACAGCAAGGGTGGTTCGTTGCTCCAGAGCCTTTCCGTTCACCTTCACACTCCTGGGCCAGACTTCACTCAATCATATGACCCACTGAAGAGATGATATTTATCATTATATTTATATATTTCTGACAAAACAATATTATTAATGTATACAATATAGTTGTTAATTAGACATTCTAACATATAACACAATATGTAGATACTAAAAACTGTACATGCAACATTTGAACAACAATTTCGACCCCCCTCGGGTTATGATGTATACAACATGACGATACATTGGCTATTTTAGTATTCCTTTTTTTATTTTTTATTGAGTCTTTTTTTTTACATATATTCTAAGATCTTCACAACCAAATACATACACAACTTTTTTCATTCCCCCATGGCTATATAAACCGAACTCTAGGTTTCATTTGCGTTATAATAATGATTTACTAATGAAAGTTTGTACCATTCCTCTCTGCAGATCCTCTCAAGCTCTGTCAGGTTGGATGTGGAGCGTTGCTGCACAGCTATTTTCAGGTCTCTCGAGAGATGTTTGATCGGGTTCAAGTCCGGGCTATGGCTGGGCCACTCAATGGTGCCAGGTTTCCTCCAGACGTGACGCTTGGCATTCAAGCCAAAGAGTTCAATCTTGGTTTAATCAGACCAGAGAATCTTGTTCTCGTGGTTTTAGAGTCTTTTTTGGCAAAGTCCAAGCCGGCTGTGATGTGCCTTTTACTGAGGAGAGGCTTCCACCTCACCACTATACCATAAAGCCCTGATTGGTGGAGCACTGCAGAGATGGACCTCCACAGGAAATATAGAGCTCTGTCAGAGTGACAATCGTGTTCTTGGTCACCTCCCTGACCAAGGCCCTTCTCCCCCGATTGCTCAGTTTGTCCCGGCGGCCAGCTCTAGGAATAGTCTTGGAGGTTCCAAACTTCTTCCATTTATAAACGATGGAGGACACTGTGTTCTTAGGGACCTTCAATGCTACAGAATTCTTTTTGGTACATTTCCCCAGATCTCTTAATCAGGGATTAGTAGAGGATTTATCTGAAAATACAAATAGCAGATACAGTCCATTACATCTGTGCCATCGTAGGTTTGAGCAAAGGGTTTCTCCATGAAGTTAAACTCAGACATCTCAGAATTCACGAAGTCAAACACAGACTGCGCATCTCGCCCACTTGAGACAAAGTAGCCCAAGAAACGTTCCTGAATAAAGCCCTGATCATCCACATACCTGACGATAACTGACAACTGCAAGCAGACTGGTGTCACCTTAACATTACCAGGAAAACGCTTGACCCTATAAGGTATGACAGTGATTAATCAGTTGTAAAAGGGTTTTATATGGGCTATGATGTGACCAGTTTTTTCTAATCAAGTCAAATGGGTTTAAAAAACTCCTGAAGAAAACTGGTCTTGGGGGGCTGAAAACCCTGTCAAACTGTAGCAACCTTATACTTGTTCATATTCATTATATTTAGTCTAGACTAAGAGTCGGGTTCCACGACCCAGACAAAGAGACAACAACTGATAGACAACAGAACTCACAGGGCTGAGCTTGCTTAATGCATGTTTGCATTCAGGGCCGGCCCTCGACGTTGTGCTGCCCAAGGCAAGACAAAAAACTGCCTACCCCCCTCCTATCCAAACCTTTGAACTCATTACACAGCTCTTTTGTGTCGATGTCCCTGGAATCCCCGTACGTAAGGGCCCTCTCGAGTGTTGCGGAGTCCCTGGTAAGCACTACAGTGTCCATGTCCTTGACGGTGGGGTGTTGTACAGGATGCTGAAAACACTGCTGTGCTCTTCGAGCTGCGTAAAGCCCTCGTTGACGGACTGAATAGCAGAATCAAGAAACTGATTAAAGAAATGTACTTCGAATTTCTGCTGAGGGTCAGTCACAGGCTCATCCTCTCCCTCGTAGCCAAACAGACTCCTCTTCTTCCTGGGACGGCCAATGGGCTGCACTCGGAAACAGGGCACAATACACATCTCCTCTGCCAACTCATTTGCGCTTGCTAATGCGCCAGCGAAAGCTGCATCGGAGTGGTAGTCTTGGAGGAATACCCTGGTTGAGTTCAGTTGAGCCACTGCTTGTGAAAGGTTCAAACTCACCACCTGCAAACTCTTTCTGGTGATTTTCACTTTGAACAATGTGTCATACCAAACGACCACTGCGCTCATGAAGCCAAATTTGTTCATCTTGGCGGCAATGCTGTTTGCCTCCAACCTTGTTTTAGCACAGGGCATCATAATTCTCCCCGAGTTGGTATTGCACAGGTTTCACAGCCTCCACCCGGGCTCTCCCATCTCATGGTGCTGAGGGGAGTCCATCTTTCACGTGCTCTTTCAGCACGTCACAGCTGTGTGTAGCTCCAGATAAAAATGTCTAAATCTCTTGGATGGTGTTAAAAAACTCAGCTGCCTACAAGCAACACGATAATGCATCAGAGAGAACCAGATTCAGTGAGTGCGTGCTCCATGGCATGAAAAAAATTCCCTTGTATTGATATTATGCACTCTCTTTTGAACTCCGCAGTGCCTCCCCCGCATATTTGCCCCGTTGTCATACCCCTGCCCTCTCATGTTCATGATGGCGATGCCATGTTTCTGTAGTTTGGAGATGAGCAACTCTGTCATGCTCGCCCCGTTGCGTCAAGTAGTTCACTAAACTCCAGGAAGTGCTCTCTCGTGCGCACTGACCCATCATCCTCGGTTGAAACAAAATGCACCACTGTAGTCATCTGATCTGTTTTGCTCTTGTCTGGTGTGCAGACCAAAATTATAGAAACATGTCTGGCTGCTTTTAGCTCACTGCACACTGTCTGCTAGAACTCTTCTGCCAGCATGTCAATGATTTCGTTCTGTATTCTTTTACCAAGGTAGTTCACACGTGTGTCTTTGGGCTGTACTCTCCTTACATGCTTCTTCATGATTCCATCAAAGATACCCAGCATTTCCACAAACTTCAGAATGTTCCCATTATTTGGCTTGTTCAGCCAGTCGGTGGTCCCACGTAGCGCAATATTCTGGGTGGCCATTAATAGTATCAGGTGTATGAGCCTCTGTAGCAGCTGGTACCAGTTGGTAGTCTCTCCATCAATAGCCCGTTGGGCTTGGGCATCGATAGTTTGCTTGTACAGCAGCCTGATCTCCAGCTCCTTCCACCTCTGGAAACTATCTAGGTGGTCATGCGACTTCTCATGCGAGCTGAGGCAGTGGCACAGAATTTTCCGGTCCTTGGTTCCATCCCTGACCAGCGCAGATTTGCACTAGTGTGAAAATAGTTTGCAGCAAAAACAGAAGGCTGCATCGTTTTGCTTGGAATAGACAGGCCATGGTCTCTCCACTCGCTCCCCGTTCACCATCCTCCTATTGTAGTGGGCCACCGAACATTTTCGTTGCCCCTCATCTCTTGGGAAATTCCCCTCCTTATCCTGATGTGGCCCAGCCTGCACTAACATATCCCGTAAAGATCCATTCATATATTTTGGCCAATCACAGGGATCTTTTATGTTTTTTGTCTGGGAGTCAGATTTAGCAGCAGCACGACTGTCATCGGGGATGGGGTGCGACGAATCTGAGTCAGGGTCCAAGATAGTAGGGTCTCCGCCAGCATTGTTTGGAGGTGTGGCCACCCGTTCTTATTCACCCAGTGAACTCTCATCATTGGTGGAAGTGGATGGCTCCTCCGGTTCGCCCTCTTCACTGCTAGAACCAGCGAAAGGGGGCTCGTCCCTCTCGGCGAATGAACGCCTGTCCCTGGAGGCTTGTCGTTCTCTATTCCGGCTGATGGACATAGCTGCACACTGATCAATTTCAGCAGCGAATTGCTTTGGTTTAGAGATTGTGCCTCTTTTCTCATTCATTTTTTATTTTTATTCGCTTCAGTCATTTTTGTCTCTTAGACATGGTAGCAAATTTGTTTCAAATCTCTGTAGCTTACTTTTAGCTGATGATATCTACTAGTATGAGCTAGCTAACGTTAACAGGATAGGTTAGGCTACTGCCTTAATCATCAGTCTTCGTCACACAAACAAAAAAACAATACAATAATTGAATTGGCAAACTCCTTTTTATTAATGATTCACAGTTGGATAATCCCATATAAAACACACACATCACCATAGCTACCAAAGGCAGTAAGAGTGAACTTTGGGAGAAGAGAAAAAAAGGTGGGGGCGGGAACTGCAGCAATGGCTATGAGCTGGTGGCTGGGGTGCGGGCGGTTTAGAAGCCGATCAGGGGCACCGGAGGGTGGCAGCCAATTGCCAAAATGACGGCCGCATAATCTTGCCTAATGGGAGGGCCAGCCCTGTTTGCATCATGCAGAGCTATGCAACGGTAAGCCTAATTAAACATTAACTCACATCTGTCATCACTATTATGTTGATTCATTCCAGTTACTCATTTTGGATTGAAAAAGTATAGGCAGCCGGGCCAGCCCCAGTTTGAATGTAATCCAAATTTATTCACATTTACTCCTGACACACAAATAGACTATAAATACATAACGTTACCAATTTGTTTACCCTAACCAGATGTACATGGCGCATAGACTGTACACAGCTGCTATTATTAGCCTACATGGTCAGACTGAAAAATCATCTAGTGTTCATCCCATACAGCATGTCAGATCTCTGTTTAGGAGTAGCCTAGGCTGCTGCAACATTTATATGAGTTAATTGTCTGTCCGGAGTGATTATGTTATCACCATTACTAAATAAATACATGTGGAAAGCCTACTTGAGCTGGCATAAAAAAAATGTGCTGGGTCATTCTTTAATTGAAATGCATTCCAAGGGACTACCTCATGAAGCTGGTTGAGAGAATGCCAAGAGTGTGCAAAGTTGTCAAGGCAAAGGGTGGCTACTTTGAAGAATGCCAAACATATTTTAATTTGTTTAACACTTGTTTTACTTTAGTTACTAAAATTAATTCCATATATTACTCACCATCTGGATTCGGACATACAGTGTGTGGCAAAATGTGATACATTAAGGGTTAAATGTGCCACCACCTAGATATTGGAGACTACAAACTTTGCCATTTATAAAAAGGCATTATTCAATGTGTTTGTGGGCTATAGTAGCAAAGAAAAAATTCTATATTTTATCAAAACATGTTGATAAAATGTTAATACCTGAAGTGTCCCAAAAATTCATACATTAATTGATCATGGTTCTAACATTTAAAACAATTCCTTATGTTAGCTTAGTACTCTCCCTAAGGCTCAGATTGAGGTTGAAGAATAAGTCTGGATTTTCAACACCGTGTACAATGCATGCCTACATCTAAAGTGCACTACATGACCAAAGTTATAGACATCAGCTTGTTAAACATCTCATTTCAAAATCATGGGCATTAATATGGAGTAGGCTCCCCCAATTGTAGCTATAAAAGCCTTCACTCTTCTGGGAAGGCGTTCTACTAGATGTTTGAACATCTGTGGGGACTTGCTTTCATTTAGCCACAACAGTATGAGGTCAGATTGGTTGATTAGGCCTGGCTCGCAGTCGGCGTTCCAATTCATGCCAAAGGTGTTCGATAGGGTTGAGGTCAAGGCTCTTTCCAGGCCTGTCAAATTGTTCCACACCAATCGCAAACCGTTTCTGTATGGACCTTGCATTGTGCACTGTCATACAGAAACAGGAAAGGTCCTTCCCCCAAAATGTTGTCAAAGTTGGAAGCACAGCATTGTCTAGAACGTTATTGTATGCTGTAGCGTTAAGACTTCCCTTCACTGGAACTAAGGGGCCTAGCCCAAGTCTTAAACAGCCCCAGACCATTATTCCACCAACACATTTTGTTTGGCACAATGCAGTCAGGCAGGTAGTGATCTCCTGGCATTAGTGAAACTCTGATTTGTCCTGCCAGATAGTGTTTAGTCTCTCCAGACAATGCAATTCCATTGCGCTTGAGTCCAATATCACAGAGCTTTGCACCACCCCCACAGACAAGTGGAATTGCACATATTGATTGTAGGCTTGTATGCAGCTGTTCATCGAAACATGCTTCATGAAGCACCTGAACAGTTCTGGTGCTAACAATGCTTCCAGAGGCAGTTTGGAACGCTAAGTGTTGCAACCGAGGACAGATGACTACACACTACAGCCCTGTTGTGTGATTGTGTGGCCTGTCACATTAAGACTTACTTGACCGGGGATGCTTTAGGAGGGTGGAAATATGCTAAACTAACTTGAAATGTCATCCTATGACTGTGCCATGTTGAAAGTGAGAACTCATCAAGGCCCTTCTACTGCCAATGTTTGAATATTGAGATTGCAAGGCTGTGTGCTCAATTTTATACGAGTCAGCAACTGGTGTGGCTGAAATGCCAAATCCAGTCATTTGACAAAAGTATGAATATGAGGACGGTCTGACATTTCACCACTAATGTAGAGCCAAACTTAGAATTGAACAACCAGTAGCAAAGGTATAAACTAGCTATTTGAAGACTGAAACACATTCTCTTTTACTGCCAACTGTACTGGTAACCCACAACATCTGTTTAAAATCAGCAAGCACAAGAGTACCCTCAGTACTGCAGAGACACTAGATATTGGAAAGTAAAATAGTTTATTGATTCAATCATGCAAGAGTAGCAAGAACACAGCAACTTCCTGGTAAAAACAAAAGCATGACTGAAACCTGAAAGAAATTAGAACAGTGTCAGCAACAGAATCTTATGTCATCAATTTGACAATAAAAAAATAAAGTCTCACCATCAGCTTCTAAAGGATGAATCCACCATTAGATTTTCCTGTTGGCAGATACATGGTTAGTACAAAGGATTTCAAATTCAGAGCGCAAAGTTAAAACCAGATTAAAGTCGTATGTTACCTTGTAGGATCCTTCACTAGTGGTGGGTATGTGCTTGGTTCAAATATGCCAACACTGTCATTGGGAGCATTTCCACTGTCAACAGGCATAGCCTCCCTATGAGTGTAGTGGGTTTGGGAGAAGACAGTTCTGCCATTCTCGTAGTGTGATTTGGAACCGATTTGGAACTGAGAATTACTAGAGGCGCCATCTTTAGTGCTTTCGTAGTGCTTCTGCTGAGACATTGGGACCAGTTGCTGCTGGGGCATTTGGGCTACATGCCATAATTGCTGAGGAATAGGGTTCGGTTGCTGCTGGGGCATTTGAGCTGGATACCTCACTTGCTGCTGGGGTTCGACGGCCAGATCCTTCTGCTGCTGGGGAAAATAAGCTGGATGCCACACAAGCGGAGGCTGCTGGGGAATGGGGGCCTGTTGCTTATGTGGCATGGCGGCCAAATGATTATGCTGCTGGAGCGTTTTAACTCGATACCACACTTGCTGGGGCATGGCGGTCAGTTCCTTCTGCTGAGGTTCAGTGGCCAGTTGCTTCTGCTGCAGGGGCTTGTGAGCTACATGCCATTCTTGCTGAGGAACGCGGTTTGGTTGCTGCTGGGGCATTTGAGCTGGATTACTCATTTGCTGCTGCTCGACGGCCAGCTCCTGCTGCTGCTGGGGTTCGGCGGCCAGCTCCTGCTGGGGTTCGACGGCCAGCTCCTGCTGCTGCTGGGGTTCGACGGCCAGCTCCTGCTGCTGCTGGGGTTCGACGGCCAGCTCCTGCTGCTGCTGGGGTTCGACGGCCAGCTCCTGCTGCTGCTGGGGTTCGACGGCCAGCTCCTGCTGCTGCTGGGGTTCGACGGCCAGCTCCTGCTGCTGCTGGGGTTCGACGGCCAGCTCCTGCTGCTGCTGGGGTTCGACGGCCAGCTCCTGCTGCTGCTGGGGTTCGACGGCCAGCTCCTGCTGTTGCTGGGGTTCGACGGCCAGCTCCTGCTGTTGCTGGGGTTCGACGGCCAGCTCCTGCTGTTGCTGGGGATTTTGAGCTGGATGCCACATGAGAAGAGGAATCTGTGGCATGGCAGCCAGATGATTTTGCTGCTGGAGCATTTTAGATCGATACGACACTTGCTGGGGCATAGACGTCAGGTTCTTCTGAGGTTCAGTGGGCGGTAGGTTCAGCTGCAGGGGCATTTGAGCTGGATGCCACACTTGCTGGGGCACGGCGGTCGGTTGCTTCTGCTGCAGGGGCATTTGAGCTGGATGCCACACTTGCTGGGGCACGGCGGTCGGTTGCTTCTGCTGCAGGGGCATTTGAGCTGGATGCCACACTTGCTGGGGCACGGCGGTCGGTTGCTTCTGCTGCAGGGGCATTTGAGCTGGATGCCACACTTGCTGGGGCACGGCGGTCGGTTGCTTCTGCTGCAGGGGCATTTGAGCTGGATGCCACACTTGCTGGGGCACGGCGGTCGGTTGCTTCTGCTGCAGGGGCATTTGAGCTGGATGCCACACTTGCTGGGATACGGTGGTAGTTTGCTTCTGCTGCAGGGGCATTTGAGCTGGATGCCACACTTGCTGGGATACGGTGGTAGGTTGCTTCTGCTGCAGGGGCATTTGAGCTGGATGCCACACTTGCTGGGATACGGTGGTAGGTTGCTTCTGCTGCATGGGCATTTGAGCTGGATGCCACACTTGCTGGTTCATGGCAGCCAGTTGCTTCTGAAGTTCAGTGGCTTGTTGATTCTGGGGCATTTGAGCTTGATATCTCATTTGCTGAGGTTGCTGGGACACGGGGGCCAGTTCCTTCCGCAGGATGGAGGCCGGATGTTTCTGTTGCGCTCTCATTTGAGCTGTTGGAGAGTTATAATTGCCATATCCTAGAGACCTAAGTGATCCTGCATAGAGCCATGCTGCATTAGAACCCAGTGCAGGAGACCAATCACCTAGGTAAAAAAAAAAATTATTAAATGCCAGCTTTAAGGTTATGGAATTACGTAGCCATTATTTGAAATGAACTCACCTTCTGATGTAGAACACGTTATCCCTCCAATTAGCAGGCAACAGAGCCAAGAAACTCTTTAGGAAAAAGAAAGTATGTTTTAAACATAGCTACCTGCAGGACAA
>NC_074704.1:10505482-10514194 GCF_029448725.1 Salvelinus fontinalis
GTTGTGATGCAATATAACAAAACAGATACATTCTCAGCAACCTGCCAATAGCAACTCAATGTAATTTATTCATTGAAGGGTGTCTTCAAATGTCTTACATAATATTGTCTGCACAATCTCCATATAGACTGGCGCCTTTGTTGTGGAAATCAATGACTCCCTGGTTCTTGGGACTAGTTTTACAGATGAAGGATCTTAAATTAGGACTTTCCTGCAATGTAGGGAAGAAATACAAAAAAAACACTTTGACATTTCAGACTTTGATTTTCCCTTTTGAAAATTCCATCAACCCATACAAAAATGTCCATAAATTATGATCCACAATTCCTGTTGCTGCAGGATTGTTTTCCTGCTGTAGCAAACTGGCTCAAATTAAGGTCCTACATTTGTAATGAACACGAGGGGAGACAGAGAGCTGGTTTCAAGTGCAGGGCGCAGCAGGTGTTTATTGCAAAGGACCACAGGAGGAGGCAGGTAACTGGGTCCAGGGGCACAGGGGGTCCAAAAGGGCAACAGTACATGTAGGCAAAAAGCTATTAACGTAGTCCGGGAGATCAGGCAATAGGTAGATAACAGGAAATCAGGCAAGGAATAGACGAAAGGTGTCGTTTTCAAGGCAGGCAAAAACGATCATACACTGGAGGAGGAAATCACAGGAAACAGCGCTCCAAAAGACATGTGTCACAAAACAAACAATACCTCACAGTGATGGGGTGCAAAGAACTGAACTAAATAGTGTGTGATAATGACATACAGGTGTGTGAACAGGTGATCAGAATTCAGATGATTGGGATCTGGAGAGTGAGCTGTGTTCAGGGGATCTATGTGTTTAAGGGTGTGAGATGGAAGCAGACTTTACAACTTCAAGTTTTAATGTTACAAGTACATTGAAATGTCTTTCTTGCAAACTCAAAGCCCAACAATGCAATAATCAATAACAATGTATTACAAAAAAATAATAGTAATAAAGAAATACGAACCTCAGAAATACGCACCTCAGGACGAGTGCGGGGAGAAACAACAGTGTGCACAGGACTTAGGAGACGCACATGTGGCTTAGTGCACTAAGTAAACACTCCATCACTCTCCTTCTTGGTCAAATAGCCCTTACACAGCCTGGAGGTGTGTTGGGCCATTGTCCTGTTGAAAAACAAATGGTAGTTCCACTAAGCCCAAACCAGATGGGATGGCATATCGCTACAGAATGTAGTGGTAGCCATGCTGGTTAAGTGTGCCTTGAATTCTAAATAAGTCACAGTGTCACCAGCGAAGCACGCCCACACCATCACACCTCCTCTTCCATGCTTCACGGTGGGAACCACACATGCGGAAATTCTCCGTTCACCTACACTGTGTCTCACAAAGACGCAGAGGTTGGAACCAAAAATTGCAAATTTGGACTCATCAGACCAAAGGACAGATTTCCACCGGTCTAATGTCCATTGCTCGTGTTTCTTGGCCCAAGCAAGTCTCTTCTTATTGATGTCCTTTAGTAGTGGTTTCTTTGCAGCAATTCGACCATGAAGGCCTGATTCACACAGTCTCCTCTGAACAATTGATATTGAGATGTGTCTGTTACTTGAACTCTGTGAAGCATTTATTTGGCCTGCAATTTGAGGCTGGGAACTCTAATGAACTTATTCTCTGCAGCAGAGGTAACTCTGGGTCTTCCTTTCCTGTGGCGGTCCTCATGAGAGCCAGTTTCATCAATGCGCTTGATGGTTTTTGCGACTGCGCTTGAAGAAACTTTCAGTTCTTGAAATGTTCCCGGATTGACTGACCTTCATGTCTTAAAGTAATGATGGAATGTCTTTCCCTTCGCTTATTTGAGCTGTTCATAATATGGACTTGGTCTTTTACCAAATAGGGCTATCTTCTGTATACCACCCCTACCTTATCACAACACAACTGATTGGCTCAAACGCATTAAGAAGGAAATACATTCCACATATTAACTTTTAACAAGGAGCACCTGTTAATTGAATGTATTCCAGGTGACTACCTCATGAAGCTAGTTGAGAGAATGCCAAGAGTGTGCAAAGCTGTTTTAACTGGTACTGTATGTAGAGCAAATATTTAGAACTCAATTCCAATACCATATTTACATATGCAGGGATACTGGAGTGATGGAGGTAGATATGTATAGGGGTCAGGTGACTAGGCAACAGGATATGAGATTAACAGAGTAGCAGCAGCTTGTATGTGAGTGGGTGCGGCTAGTGTGTAGAGTCAGCATAAATGTATGTGCATATTATGTGTGAGTGAGCAAATGATGGAGAGAGTGTTTGTGTGTGTGTGTGTGTGTGTGTGTGTGTGTGTGTGTGTGTGTGTGTGTGTGTGTGTGTGTGTGTGTGTGTGTGTTGGAGTGACAGTGAGTGCGAGTGTTTTGGGTCCTGAGAGTGTGCATAGAGACAGTGCAAATACTGAAATAAAAGGTCAATAAAGATACAAGGTAAACTCTGTCAAGGTAAACATCTGTACCACATGGGCGTGGAGTGAGTCTGCCAACACCAATGGTGTTCAGTACAGACGTCCTCCAGCACTAGTGGGTTAAACGTTATATAACTTCTGTTTAGGGAGAACATTTAGACAGATTTAACTCTTGCCCTAACGTGGCTTTATTCCCTGCTCCTCCCTCCTTCGTAATCCTGAGCCAAGGATTGGCTGCCTCCATTTGATATCCCCCCTTTCCCTTGTCTTTCTTCTGGTAGGCTCTGCTTGAGTCACAAATGGCACCCTATTCCCTACGTAGTGCCTTCCTTTTGAATAGAACCCGGTGGTCTGATCAAAAGTACTGCACTATGTAGGGAATAGGGAAAGCATTTGGGACGTAAATTTGTCTTCGCCTGTTAATAACTCAGAGGCTTTGTAATCTACAGATCAGCTTTTACCTCAAACAAACTGTGATGACTTCAGAGACAACGCCAGGGAACCGCATTAATGACTGTAAATTGAGTTTAAAAAGCTATTTATACAAGTTACTGAGTGTAAAATTAACCTTCATCATGAAGGAATTTACATCATCAATGGATAAGATCCATGGGATTTTTGTTGTTGTTGTATTGTATACTCATTCAGGGGCGAAAATCTGATATCAACCTTGGAGGGGACAATTACATTAAATTTTCTCAAGAGCAATTCCTGAGGGGGACACCAAAAGTAGTGCTGTAACACATAGCATACGTTGTTAAATGTATATTGAGGAACCATAATTCCTACAACTGGATAATTGATAGGTACAGTAGTTAACTGAAGGGTTTTCCCAACTTGTTCAAATGTTTAAATCATTATAATTCTACTACTAATAATAGTTATAGCAGTGCTCCTTACCAGTCCCGTATGTATGCAGGTATTCGTACTTACAACCAGCAATATCAAGAAAGGTCAGTAGGTGACAATGGTACTGTACACTGTATGGGTGTAGTTTTCATAAATACAATGAACATGGTGTGATCACATCTAAAAGAATCTCCATTGAGAACCATCACAAAGTTGGTCTCCGTATTGAATTGACCTTTTAATTTGACTTTTTCTGATACATTTATATAGTCATTAAATATGTGCACCTGGCCTGAGTCTACAATATCTTTGCAAGAACAAAAAGCTTAAAATAAGTACAGTTCTAAAAGCAAAATAACTACTTCAATGAAAAACCCAAATAAATCAAACAAAATATCCTTCAGTGTCTCAACTCTTCAAACAGCAGCTAAGGACAAGTATGTCGCACAAAGTATGCCATTTTAAATAAAATAACATGAAATAAATCATTTGTAAGTGTACTGAAAACTACTAAACAAAAAAACAACTATCAATTACACCATG
This sequence comes from Salvelinus fontinalis, assembly GCF_029448725.1. NCBI lineage: Eukaryota > Metazoa > Chordata > Actinopteri > Salmoniformes > Salmonidae > Salvelinus > Salvelinus fontinalis. The sequence goes on from NC_074704.1 coordinate 10,509,305, forward strand.
GGTTCTCAAACAGGGATCCATGGACTAATTGCAAGGGGTCCGTGAAATAAAATAAAGTGTAATGAATGTAGTCAGTACCACAAGGTTTCCAGTAAGTTTACATATAATATAGAGGGGGTGGAGGTCCCTGAGGACCGCTCAAAACCTTGCCTGCCTTGCCTCAAAATATGCAGGGGTTCCAGTACCCCAAAAAGGTTGAGAACCACTGCTATACACACTACTGAACAAAAGAACCGAGCATATGTTTGCGGGTTTCCTCAACAACACATCAGTTGGCACTTTCGCAATGCCCTCGCCTGTTGTCTCCGAACACCCTGTATAGCCCAATAAACTCCTTGTGAGGGACATGGTCATGGTCAACATAACGCAGACAGACACTCTCCTGTTCAGCACCAGAGACATCTTGAGTACCATCAACAATTAATGAAAATTGTACAATCGGAAGAGACCTAATCTCAGCTGCAATGCCTCGAATGACTATTGGCCATGATGTTCAGAATTTCATTCTGTGCTTTTGGGCCTGTGTACATTGTGGTACGCTCTGTTAACCACTTCAGTAAAATGGGATCATCCTCTTCTGCCCTAAGTTTCAAAATCTGGTATAAATTCCCACTGTCATCCGTGTGGCCTCTAAAGGCTTGTCCCTGTCTTACTACATGCCGCACCGAACTAACAATTTTCATCAAGCAATGCCTTGCGTCATCCTGCAGTTTACCCCACGCGCTGGACATAACTGGACACTGATTGGATTTAGCTGGTGTGCTGTTACAATTACAAAGTGGCAGTGGGTTTGGCAATTTTGATGTGCTGTGAATTTTTCAATGCCTTTTCTCCAGTTCCTAAATCCTGCACTAATGAAGGCAGCATCAGCTCTTTGGCCAAAAGATGGCTGGCTTGAAAACCCTTGGCTACAGTAAAAAACACAACACTCGTTTTATTGATGGATTATAATGTAGCCAGGGGAAATCGCGAAACCATCTCTCTTGAAACGTCAACACTCTGTTGGCAAGAGTTTGCGGTTCTATAAATTGTGGGTGTGGCTGATATGGTTTTGTGCCATCACTCTGGTAACTGGACAATGCTGTGCCACTGTCCCCTATACTGGTGCTGCTGGCAACAAGGGTGACACTTGGTCCTGCCGTGGCTGTGACACTGTCCTCTGAAGTCTCTCTCCCTGGCTCTTTCCCTTTCACCACCCTAACTGACTCAGTCTGTCTCCTAGAAAATAAATAAGGTGTTTGCCGTACTCCTAACTACCGGTACCCAAAACTACACAATTAATCACAACAGCAATACCATTGCCGTAAACAAATCTTAGTTTAGTCACCAGTTTAAGTTGAGAGTGGGGGTATCCATGGCATTTTCCAATTATGTCCCTAATTTACAAGTCAAAAAAATTGAGAACCTTTCATAATGTTGCCAAACAAAGACTCAACAAACTTACCTGAGACTCCCTGTCTGCCAATCTGTCCCTGCATATCTGTCCCCAACTCTGCTGTCTGTGTGCCATCTGTTGCCTGCTCTGCCTAATGACATCATTGTGAAACATTTCCATTAGCATTTCACTTCTTTCTTATGAACATTTTATCAACTAGTCTTTGAGATATTAGGATACTAGAGTTCTTACTATGCGTTTTGGTGTACTGACAAATACTCTGATGTCCGTCTTCTTACTTTTTTCTGCCATTTTTCTACCTGGCTGGCTGGCCTAGCTGCACACACACACATTTACACAACACATGCTGCAACCTTTTGTAATTTAAATAGTTTGTTTCATATTGGCTGGCTTCCAACAATAGCTGAATTTGTAAAGCTAGCGAGCACCAATTCCGTTTCTGTGTGTTTGCTATAATCTTTGCTACCTGGTTAAATAAAGGTGAAATAAAATAAAAAATAAAAAGTTCACTAGCGACAATTTATCTTTTGCAACGAGACCATTATATATATTTAAGACAATGGTAGAAGAGAGTGTAGTTCTGTTCTGTTCAGTTTGGACTTCAGTTTATTGCTAACCTTATCACAGGGACGTCGAAGCACTACAGCTGCATGCTGATCTTGGAATAAACTGACGATAGCAAAGATTCCATCTTTGACGACGCCACGTAAATGGAATAGGTACTAGCTAGCTTGATAGTTAATGTTTGCTTTAGTTTGTGCGCTAGCTCTGCAAATTCCCCTAGTGTGTGAACCCTGCCAACATAAAAATAAATAAATAACATTGCTATGGACCTGCTATGGATTGACTGAATTGACCTCACGTCAGTTACGTACATGTCCCTTTCGGACAGTAGATACGAACTCTCTATTACCTTGCCAGCTAAAGAACTGGCAGTGGATCAAACCATTGTGAGGCAAAGGGCGGGGGGGGTCGCAATCTTTTGAAATTTAAATGCGCTATTAAGTGTCTATAATCAGCACAAGTGCTTTCATTGCGTATTATTAATATTATTGAAATTACATAGTTATGTTTACAGTGATATATTGGGGGGGTTGACAAATCATATTTTTCCCAAGATGGGGGGGTCGTGTCCCCCCGTCCCCCCTGGGATTTCCGCCTATGTACTCATTGTAACTTATAATAATAATAATAATAATGATTGATTGCGTTTATATAGCACCTTTGATCCACCTACCGTAGGTGCTCACTGCTCAAAGCGCTATACATAGCAAGGGGGAAAACTCACCTCTTCCACCACCAATGTGTAGCACCCACTTGGGTGATGTACGGCAACTAATTTGAACCAGAGCGCTCAACACACATCACCTATCATGGTGGAGAGATGAGGAGTGATATATGCCAATTGGGAATCAGGGAGATGATTAGGTGGTCATGATTGAAAGGTGCCAGGTTGGGAATTTGGCCAGGGTACCGCACCAGGGTTAACACCCCTAATCTTACGATTAGTGCCATGGTATTTTTAATGACAACAGACAGTCAGGACACCCATTTAATGTCCCATCCGAAAGACGGCACCCTACTCAGGACAATGTCCCCTTCACAGCCCTGGGGCATTGGAATCTCCTAAGACCAGAGGGAAGAGGTCCCCTACTGGCCCTCCAACACCACTTCCATCTCCATCTGGTCTCCTATCTAGGGACTGATCAGGTTCCGGTTTCCCAAAAGGAATTTGTCTCAATATATTTCAGGATTTTTTAAATTTAACCCTTATTTAACTAGGCAAGTCAGTTAAGAACAAATTCTTATTTACAATGACGGCCTACCCCGGCCAAACCCTAACCCGGACGACTGTGGGCCAATTGTACGCCGCCCTATGGGACTCCCAATCACAGCTGGTTGTGATACAGCCTGGAATCGAACCAGGGTCTGTAGTGACGCCTCTAGCACTGAGATGCAGTGCCTTAGACCGCTGCGCCACTCGGGAGCCCCATGCAGACATTGCAGACATTGAGGTGGTTAGAAAGAGACAAAAGGTAAACTGAGACTTAGAACACTGCTTTGCTCTCATGAGGTTTTTAATGGCAACGTTTCAACCCTTATTCATCAGGTTACTTATTATCTGATATTAACCACTTGTTCAGAAACATGGGTCATGTGTATGTAACTTTCTCCTATATTGATTGGAGAGGATGAAACAAAAAAGGGCCTGCTTGAGACCCGATATGAGATGTGACTAGAGCATGTTGAGGGATCTTTTGCTATAAATTCACAAGTTCACATCGTCAAAGAAAGCTAAGCCAACATTGACACATTTCACGATACTTGACATCATCAACCTTCATCATTCAGTTGACATTGCAAGGTATTGCACAACCAGCAGGTTATACCTACATGTTTCCTATACTGTAGTGTAGATACAGGAAGTTGCAGTATGTAAGAGGGACATGAAGCACTTGGAATGTGGCAAGCGACACAATCTACAGTCGTGGATAATATGAAATGAACTCCCATTCAATTCAATTGTTTTACAATATTATAAACAAGTAAAAATATGGTAATTATTTTTCTTCATATCTAGTTGTGAGAACTCTACATGGTCACTTAGGTTATTGCTGATAGGGATGTCCCACAACTCATCACTAAGGAGGATTGGTCCTTGCTATGTGGGATCTTCGGTATATCCCTACCCCACTGAAGTTGACATAAAAAATGGTTAAGGAAGGTTACGGTAAGGGTTAAGGTTAGGGTTTAGGGTAGTGATGTCCCAGGGATCCTGGGTTGCACTAACCAAGGAGGATTCCCTTAAGATTGAGGACAGTCCACACCTGGCAAGTTGCCCTCACTATGACAAGTCTTAAGCTGGTTACAAGCTGTTTATGAAACATCTAGCAGGACTGTGACACAAATGACTCTGGTATTAGAGGGCAATCTTTTCAAACGTGGGAACTGCTTTCATTTTAATGGAATAATTTCCTCAAAAATGAAATGTTGGTATTTCTTTCATTAGTCCCAAAAGGCTTTGAATGTCAGCGATCAAGTTTTCAAGACATAGGACTTTCAAAAAGATAATTGTAACTTCCCACATCATCATGAGGATATGTTTTGCAAGTTAGTTCAACAGTGGACTAATGTAAAAAATACCAAAAGATCCTTTTTGAATGGAGTATTCCTTTAAGCCGCTCGTTGGTTCATTTTTAAATGGCACATAGTGTACTGTACTTTGGGTAGTTTACGTACTCAGACTCTATAATATAGAAAACCTATACACCTTAAACAAATACTCTAATTTTCAGCACACATTTCCTCTTGGAATCCTCAAGTTGCTTTTAATTGAAACTTTATTTGAAATAAATAAATGACACTACATATTCAACAATCTAAAATACTTCTCCTGCTTCATTAATACGTCTTCCAAAGATGTCTCTGATAAACATGTTGCATAAAGGATCGGTTTGTTGCGTGTCCGTTGGATACTAAAATAGCTGGTTGGC
>NC_074704.1:10514694-10552762 GCF_029448725.1 Salvelinus fontinalis
CGTGATGCTTGCTGAGGCATTGTGGGTGGCTAATTCACCTGCCGAGGCAAGGGCGCCTGTGGCTTCTGCCGAGGCAAGGGCGCCTGTGGCTTCTGCCGAGGCAAGGGCGCCTGTGGCTTCTGCCGAGGCAAGGGCGCCTGTGGCTTCTGCCGAGGCAAGGGCGCCTGTGGCTTCTGCCGAGGCAAGGGCGCCTGTGGCTTCTGCCGAGGCAAGGGCGCCTGTGGCTTCTGCCGAGGCAAGGGCGCCTGTGGCTTCTGCCGAGGCAAGGGCGCCTGTGGCTTCTGCCGAGGCAAGGGCGCCTGTGGCTTCTGCCGAGGCAAGGGCGCCTGTGGCTTCTGCCGAGGCAAGGGCGCCTGTGGCTTCTGCCGAGGCAAGGGCGCCTGTGGCTTCTGCCGAGGCAAGGGCGCCTGTGGCTTCTGCCGAGGCAAGGGCGCCTGTGGCTTCTGCCGAGGCAAGGGCGCCTGTGGCTTCTGCCGAGGCAAGGGCGCCTGTGGCTTCTGCCGAGGCAAGGGCGCCTGTGGCTTCTGCCGAGGCAAGGGCGCCTGTGGCTTCTGCCGAGGCAAGGGCGCCTGTGGCTTCTGCCGAGGCAAGGGCGCCTGTGGCTTCTGCCGAGGCAAGGGCGCCTGTGGCTTCTGCCGAGGCAAGGGCGCCTGTGGCTTCTGCCGAGGCAAGGGCGCCTGTGGCTTCTGCCGAGGCAAGGGCGCCTGTGGCTTCTGCCGAGGCAAGGGCGCCTGTGGCTTCTGCCGAGGCAAGGGCGCCTGTGGCTTCTGCCGAGGCAAGGGCGCCTGTGGCTTCTGCCGAGGCAAGGGCGCCTGTGGCTTCTGCCGAGGCAAGGGCGCCTGTGGCTTCTGCCGAGGCAAGGGCGCCTGTGGCTTCTGCCGAGGCAAGGGCGCCTGTGGCTTCTGCCGAGGCAAGGGCGCCTGTGGCTTCTGCCGAGGCAAGGGCGCCTGTGGCTTCTGCCGAGGCAAGGGCGCCTGTGGCTTCTGCCGAGGCATTTGAACCAGATTCCGTACTTGATGAGGCAAAGTGGCTGGTTGATTCAGCTAAGGTATTTCGAGGGCCAGTCGTGACACTTGCTGAGGCATTATGGGTTGCTGCTTCTGCTGGGGCACGGGAGTCGGATACTTCACCCAAGGTATTTGTGCCAGTCGTGAATTTTGATAAAGCATTGTGGCCAGTTGCTTCACCTAGGGTATTTGGGCCAGTCGTGACACTTGCTGAGGCATTATGGGTGGCCGCTTGCGTGGCACTGTGTCCAGTTGCTTCCGCTGCCGAGGCATGGTGGCCAGTTGCTTCACCTAAGGCATTTGGGCCAGTCGTGACGCTTGATGAAGCATTGTGGCCAGTTGCTTCCGCTGCCGAGGCACCGTGGCCATTTGCTTCACCTAAGGTATTTGGGCCAGTCGTGACACTTGCTGAGGCATTATGGGTGGCCGCTTGAGTGGCACTGTGTCCAGTTGCTTCCGCTGCCGAGGCGCCGTGGCCAGTTGCTTCACCTAAGGTATTTGGGCCAGTTGTAGCGCTTGATGAAGCATTGTGGCCAGTTGCTTCAGCTAAGGTATTTGGGCCAGTCATGACACGTGAAGCATTGTGGCCAGTTGCTTCACCTAAGGTATTTGGGCCAGTCGTGACACTTGCTGAGGCATTATGGGTGGCCGCTTGAGTGGCACTGTGTCCAGTTGCTTCCGCTGCCGAGGCGCCGTGGCCAGTTGCTTCACCTAAGGTATTTGGGCCAGTTGTAGCGCTTGATGAAGCATTGTGGCCAGTTGCTTCAGCTAAGGTATTTGGGCCAGTCATGACACGTGAAGCATTGTGGCCAGCTGCTTCACCTAAGGTATTTGGGCCAGTCGTAGCACTTGATGAAGCATTGTGGCCAGTTGCTTCAGCTAAGGTATTTGGGCCAGTCGTGACACTTGAAGCATTGTGGCCAGCTGCTTCACCTAAGGTATTTGGGCCAGTCGAAGCGCTTGATGAAGCATTGTGGCCAGTTGCTTCAGCTAAGGTATTTGGGCCAGTCGTGATGCTTGCTGAGGCATTGTGGGTGACTGCTTCTGCTGCTGAGGCACGGGACCCGTTCGCTCCAACTAAGGTATTTGGGCCAGTCGTGACGCTTGCTGAGGCATTACGGGTGGCTGCGTCACCTGCCGAGGCACGGGAGCCGGTAGCTTCCGCTGCATTGTGGCCAGTTCTTTTTATTTGATTTTGGGGAATATATCTATAATTACCTACAAAAGAAAAGAAAGTTTCAAATCGTAAAATGCCAGCATTTGAAGTTCTGCCATTTATACAGTGTTACTTTTACTGAATTAAAATGTGCAGAACAAAACACACCTTTAGGTGGAGGATAACAGGTTATCCCTCCAATTAGCAGGCAACAAATCCAAGAAATTCTAAATAAAAATAAAAACATCCTAGTCAGTTAAATACAGCTACCTGTAAAACATGGAAGACAAGGGAAACAAACTAGAGCCATACAACTTACCTCAAAGTCACTTCAAAACTCACAGCCATTTTTCTCATCAAAACCTCAGTATTCAGAACTAATAGTAGCCAGAAGCCTTACCAGGCGATCGCTGATATTGTATCTGATTGTCTTTTTCCTGCGCCTTACAAAGGAATCCTAGACCCTTTTAATCTGGCTGGTTAATTAGGTACATCTGCAAGCCACTGAACATAATTACCATTGGTCCAATTTCCCAATTGAGATTAGGTGCGCTTGATTTCATTCAGCTGGTGTGCTGGAGGGTTTGCGCTTCATGGACAAATCCAATGGTTTTAAAGAGTGAAATCTACCTACCCATTCCACTGGGTGAGCTTAATCAAGTGCACCTTTATTTCATGCTAATTAAGATCCTGCCAGGGGCTTTTGCAGGTGCAACCTCAGTGGTCCGGTAGAAGTGTGTTGTGCAAAAATATATTTTAGATTTTTCAAAGTAGCCTCACTTTGCCTTGATTACAGCTTTGCACACTCTTGGCATTCTCTAAACCAGCTTCATCTGGAATGATTTTCCAACAGTCTTGAAGGAGTTCCCACATTTGCTGAGCACTTGTTGGCTGCTTTTCCTTCACTATATGGTCCAACTCATGCCAAACCATCTCAATTGGGTTGAGGTCGGGTGATTATGGAGGCCAGGTCATCTGATGCAGCACTCCATCACTCTCCTTCTTGGTCAAATAGACCTTACACAGTCTGGAGGTGTGTTGGGTCATTGTCCTATTGAAAATCAAACGATAGTCCCACTAAGCGCAAACCAGATGGGATGGCGTATAGCTAAAGAATGTTGTGGTAGCCAGTGTACCTTGAATTCTAAATATATCACAGACCGTGTCACCAGCAAAGCACCCCCACACCATCACACCTCATCCTCCATGCTTCATGGTGGGAACCAGACATGCGGAGATCATCCGTTCACCTACTCTGCGTCTCACAAAGACACGGGGGTTGGTCTTGTTTTGGTTACTACATGATTCCATATGTGACTCACCACCTTCGGTCTTATGTAGTAAAATGTGAAAAGGTGTCTTTTTTTTTTTTACATCTGCTAAAAGTAGAGACTCAGAGCTACAAAATGATATATCATACACAGCATTTGAGGAACAATGGGAAAGTACTTCTGCTTTGAAAGTTGATCAACTTTTAATCTCACTTTTGAGAAAATCACCTTTGAATGTTTGGGTATCTAGTTTAGGGCTCTTCTTTGTCTACACCCATTCAGCATTGTTCACACCCTCTTAATAAGCTTTAGCCCCACCCATCTTGTTTCGCTTTCAGAGCACACACTTGACGCTCTGGCCGATGATTTGTTTACCTCTGGATGACATGAAAAGAGCCTAACCAGTTCTGCTGAAAACAATTTCATGACGCTTTCTTGCAGATGTTTACTGACATCGGCCATATTCAACGGGTGTTGTACACACGTCAGGTAGCGTTAGCTAACGAGCCAGCCAGCTAACATTAGATAGCTAAACAACAATGAACAAAGTGGCAATAATGCCACAGTGCTGGGAGCTAACCAACCAGGTCCAATGTTAGCTAGCTAACATTAGGCTCTAAGTAGAAAAGCAAACGGCTCTGGGAAACAAATAATAACGTCAGCTAGGGAACCAGCCAGCTAACAGTACACTTTAGCTTGAAATGAAACTACTTTGTCAAAATTAGAAATGTGTCATATCTGAAAATGTAGTTAGCTAATGCTAGACTATAAACATGCATCATGGACGTGTCTCCCTGTCAGGAATGCCATACCACACTTGCACGGTTTGAAGATGTAATCCGGAGACAGGGGTTTTCTCCATCTCTTTAGCTACCATACTCTAATTCCACTGATTTTCTCCAGAAAACGGAGAGCAACACTTATGCAGCTCCAATATAAGAAACTTTTTTTTAAAAGCGCCGTTCGACAGGATTACCAAAACAGACTGACGAGAAGTTTGCTTACTATTACTGTGGCTTAACCAGCAGGGCTCGTAATTTAACAGTTGTATTTGTATTTACAGGTGGCATACATGTTTGTTATTAAGGCACATGAAAGTTCACAAGTTCGAGAAGGAATTTCTGCCCAGAAACGCATTTTGATTTTTACATTCAAACGGCTCTCCTGTGAAGTCGTGACTTGCGACATACGCCTAGTTTCCTGAATCGGGGCACATGTGTTATTTCATAGTTTTGATGTCTTCACTATTATTCTACAATGTAGAAAATAGTAAAAATTAAGAAAACCCTTGAATGAGTACGTGTGTCCAAATGTGAGTGCTACTGCATGGTAGACAAGAGATTGTCCGGCAAAATAGAATTACATTGTTTACATAAAAGCAGACCATTGAATGCATAATCAATTTCATCCCGTGTCATGAGTCTTCGGTCAAATAGGTAGTCGACTACAGCAGGCAAATGTGTTCATTTGTGTCAATGTTTGTGAATGAGTTCCAGGTGACACATTATGCTCGCTAAGCTTCCCTGCTAGTGCCTTGCCGGCTTCATCATTGGTTCTGGATGGATCCATTTAAGGTCTGAGTTCTCATGCTATGTATTTAGATGAGTTCACCAACAAAACTTGGTTTCGAAAAATGTACTTGTTCTTATTTTTTTTATTTCACCTTTATTTAACCAGTTAGGCCAGTTGAAAACAAGTTCTCATTTACAACTGCGACCTGGCCAAGATAAAGCACAGCAGTGCAACAAAAACAACCACACAGATGCACAAACGTTCAGTCAACACAATAGAAAATCTGTATATAGTGTGTGCAAAATAAGTAAGGAGGTACGGCAATAAATAGGCCAAGAGTGGCAAAGTAATTACAATTTAGCAATTTACACTGGAGTGATATGTGCAGATGAGGATGTGCAAGTTGAAATACTGGTGTGCAAAAGAGCCAAAAAAAAACAAATATGGGGATGAGGTAGGTAGTTGGTTGAATGGGCTATTTACAGATGGGCTGGGTACATCTGCAGCCATCTGTAAGCTGCTCTGACAGCTGACACTTAAAGTTAGTGACGGAGACACAAGTCTCCAACTTCAATGATTTTTGCAATTCGTTCCAGTCATTGGCTGCAGAGAACTGGAAGGAAAGGTGGCCAAAGCAGGTGTTGGCTTTGGGGATGACCAGTGAAATATACATGCTGGAGCGCGTGCTAGGGGTAGGTGTTGCTATGGTGACCAGTGAGTTGAGATAAGGTGGAGCTATACCTAGCAAAGACTTATAGATGACCTGGAGCCAGTGGGTTTGGCGACGAATATGTAGCGAGGACCAGCCAACGAGATCATACAGGTCTCAGTGGTGGGTAGTATATGGGGCTTTGGTGACAAAACGGATGGCACTGATAGACTGCATCCAATTTGCTGAGTAGAGTGTTGGAGGCTATTTTGTAAATGACATCACCGAAGTCAAGGATCGGTAGGATAGTCAGTTTTACGAGGTTATGCTTGGCAGCATGAGTGAAGGAGGCTTTGTTGACGTTCTGTTGTCTGTTTGGGAATATCTTTGTTTATTGATAGGTTAAACTGTTCCAGGCAGCCGTTCCACAGCTCTTTGCAGGCCCATCAATTCTTCCACACCAGTCTCAAACCGTTTCTGTATGGACCTTCCGTTGTGCACAGGGGCATTGTCATGCTGAAACAGCAAAGGGCCTTCCCCCAAACTGTTGCCACAGTTGGAACCACATAATTGTCTAGAATGTTGTTGTACGCTGTAGCGTTAACATTTCCCTTCACTGGAACTAAGCGGTCTTGCCCAAGCCGCATCAAAAACAGCCCCATACCATTATTCCTCCAGCAAACTTTATTTGGCACTATGCCGTCGGGCAGGTAGTGTTCTCCTGGACTTATTTGACCGGGGTAGCATTTGACAAACTGACTTGGAAAAGTGTCATCCTATGAATGTGCCACGTTGAAAGTCACTGAGCTCATCAGTAAGGCTGCATGCATAGCTTAGTGCTCAATTTTATACGCTGGCGAGGCCAAAATAGCCAAATCCAGTCATTTGAAGGGTTGTCAATATCCACAAAATATGACCATGAGGAAGGTCTGACATTTCGCAACACTAGAGCCAATCTTTGAACAACCAATAGCAAATGTTAACACCAGATATTTGAAAACTGAGCCACATTCCCTTTTACTACAAACTGCACTGGCAACCTACATTATCTGTTCAAAATCAGCAAGCACAGGAGAACCCTCAGTATTTTAATGACACATTTTTATGATTAAAACATGCAAGAGTAGCTAGAGCACCGGCAACTTCCTGGTCAAAACAAAAGCATGACAAAAACCTGAAAGAAATTAAAACAGTGTCAGCAGCAGAATCTTATTTCATCAATTTGACATTAAACATCTCACCATCAGCTTCTAAAGGATGAAGCCACCATTAGATTTTCCTGTTGGCAGATACATGGTTAGTACAAAGGACTTCAAATTCAGAAAGCAAAGTTAAGATCAAATTAAAGTTATGTTACCTTGTAGGATCCTTTACTAGTGGTGGGTATGTGCTTGGTTCAAATATGCCAACATCACTGTCATTGGGAGCTTTTCCACTGTTAACATACAATGTTCCCAGGAGTGTAGCGGGTTTGGGAGAAGACAGTTTTGCCATTCTCGTAGTGCGATTTGGAACTGTAGGAACGGATTGGGATGGGAACTGACTGTTCAACGATAATGGCCTGAGAGCTACCAGTGGCACCATCTTCAGTGCTTTTGTAGTGCTCCTGCTGAGACATGGGGCCAGTTGCTTCTGGGGCATTTGGGCTGGATGTTAGACTTGCTGAGGCATGGCAGTCTGTTGCTTCTGCTGCTGGGGCATAAGAGCTGGATACCACACTAGCGGAGGCTGCTTAGGATCAGCGTCCAGCTGCTTTTGCGTCGGAGCTGGATGCCACACATTTGCTGGAGCGTAGGGGCCGAATGATTCTGCTGCTTTTGGGAATTTGGGCTGAATGCCACACTTGCTTCTGAGGCATGGCAGTCGGTTGTTTCTGCTGCATTCAAGCTGGATGCCACACTTGCTAAGGCAAGGCTGTCGGTTGAGTCTGCCGCCGAGGCTCAGTGGCCGGTTGCTTTTGTTGCTGGGGCATTTAAACCAGATGTCACACTTGTTGGGGCATGGCAGTCGGTTGCATCTGCTGCGGAGGTATTGGAGATGGATGCCACACTTTTTGGGGAATGGGGGCCGGTTGATTCTGCGGCATTTGAAATTGGAGCTTTATACCACACTTGCTGACGTTGCTTGGGATCAGCGTCCGGCTGCTTTTGCATCAGAGCTGGATGCCACACTTGCTGAGGCTTCTGGTGCTGAGGCATGGCAGTAGGTTGTTTCTGCGGCATTGAAGCGGGATGCCACACTTGCTGAGGAATGAGGGCCGGTTGCTTCTGCTGCTGGGTGAATTTGGGCTGGATGCCACACTTGCTAAGGCGTCTGTGGCATGGCAGTTGGTTGCTTCTGCTGCTGAGGCACAGCAGCCGGTTTCTTCACCGAAGATATTTGCGCTAGCCGCCACGCTTGCTGAGACATTGTAGCTGGTTGCTTCTGCCGAGGCGGCATGGGAGCCGGTTCCTTTTGTTGCTGGGACACAAGAGACAGTGGAGGATAGCAGGTTATCCCTCCAATTAACAGGCAACAAATCCAAGGAATAATTAAAAAATGTTTTTATCCTAGTCAGTTAAAACACAGCTACCTGTAAAACCTGGAAGAAAAGGGGAAACAAACTACAGCTATACAACTGACCTCAAAAACAGTCCAAAAGTCACAGCCCTTTTTCAAATCCAAACCTCAGTATTCAAAACTAATGGTAGCCAGAAGCATTACCAGGAGATCTTCCTAATTGTAGCTGATCATCTTTATTGCTGCACCTTATAAAGGAATCCTAGACCCTGCCAGCCACTGAACATAATTTCCATTGGCCCAATTGAGATCAGGTGCGCGTGATTTCATTCAGCTGGTGTGCTGGAGGGTTTGCACATCATTTTTTAATTTCACCTTTTTTAACCAGGTCGGCTGGTTGAGAACAAGTTCTCATTTACAACTGCGACCTGGCCAAGATAAAGCACAGCAGTTCGACACATACAACACAGAGTTACACATGGAATAAACAAACATACAGTCAATAATACAGTAGAGAAAAGAAAAATCTGTATACAGTGAGTGCAAATGAGGTAAGATAAGGGAGGTAAGGCAATAAATAGGCCAAGGTGGCAAAGTAATTACAATATAGCAATTAGACACTGGAATGGTAGATGTGAAGGTGAATGTGCAAGTAGAGATACTGGGGTGCAAAGGAGCAAGATGAATTAAAAAATACAGTATGGGGATGAGGTAGTTGGACGGGCTGTTTACAGATGGGCTATGTACAGGTGCAGTGATCTGTGAGCTGCTCTGACAGCTGCTGCTGAAAGCTAGTGAGGGAGATATGGGTCACCAGCTTCATTGATTTTTGCAGTTCGATCCAGTCATTAGCAGCAGAGAACTGAAAGGAAAGGTGGCCAAAGTAGGAATTGGCTTTGGGGGTGACCAGTGAGATAAGTATGAAGCGATGGCCAGCCAACGAGAGCGTACAAGTCGCAGTGGTGGGTGATATATGGGGCTTTGGTGACAAAACGGATGGCACTGTGAGAGACTGCATCCAATTTGTTGAGTAGAGTTTGGAGGCTAGTTTAAAAGATGACATCACCGAAGTCGAGGATCGGTAGGATGGTCAGTTTTACGAGGGTATGTTTGGCAGCATGAGTGAAGGATGCTTTGTTGCGAAATAGGAAGCCAATTCTATATTTAATGATGGATTGGAGATGCTTAATGTGAGTCTGGAAGGAGAGTTTACTGCCTAGCCAGACACCTAGGTATTTGTAGTTGTCCACATATTCTAAATCAGAACCGTCCAGAATGGTGATGCTGGACAAGCAGGCAGGTGCGGGCAGTAATCGGTTGAAGAGCATGCATTTAGTTTTACTTGCATTTAAGAGCAGTTGGAGGCCACGGAAGGAGAGTTGTATTTCATTGAAGCTCGTCTGGAGGTTAGTTAACACAGTGGCCAAAGAAGGGCCAGAAGTACACAGAATGGTGTCGACTGCGTAGAGGTGGATCAGAGAATCACCAGCAGCGAGAGCGACATCATTGATGTATACAGAGAAGAGTCGGCCCGAGAATTAAACGCTGTAGCACCCCCATAGAGACTGTAAGACGTCCGGACAACAGGCCCTCCGATTTGACACACTGAACTCTATCAGAGAAGTAGTTGGTGAACCAGGCGAGGCAATCATTTTAGAAACCAAGGCTGTTGAGTCTGCCGATAAGAATGTGGTGATTGACAGAGTCGAAAGCCTTAGCCAGGTCGATGAAGACGGGTGCACAGTAATGTCTCTTATCGATGGCAGTTATATCTTTTAGGACCTTGAGCGTGGCTGAGGTGCACCCATGACCAGCTGTGAAACCAGATTGCATAGCGGAGAAGGTACAGTGAGATTCGAAATGATCGGTAATCTGACTTGGATTCCGAAGACCTTAGAGGCAGGGTAGCAATTTGGGTCTAGAGAATCATTTACATTTACATTTTAGTCATTTAGCAGATGCTCTTATCCAGAGCGACTTACAGTAGAGTGCATACATTTTATTACATTTTTACATACTGAGACAAGGATATCCCTACCGGCCAAACCCTCCCTAACCCGGACGACGCTATGCCAATTGTGCGTCGCCCCACGGACCTCCCGGTTGCGGCCCGGCTGCGACGGAGCCCTATACAAACAGAAGTATGGAGGTAGATGTGCAAACGGGGGTTAACGTGTCCAAAATAACATTTGAGCCATCTAGATATGGAACAGACACTGCTAAACTGATTTGACTTTGCCATTTGTGGTATGGGCTATAGTATAAGGCCAAATGCAAGTTTGAAACCAAAAGGTCACTCAATTCTAATAGCTAAATGAGCCATGGTCTGACCATCTAAAAACGGTTCCCTATATGTTAGCTTACTTACCAACAGCTTAGACTGAGGTTGAAGACCGTCTCACTGTTTACAATGCATGCCTAAATCTAAAGTACGAACATATGAGGAATGTCTGACAAACCACCCCTTGACAAATGCTCTTATGTAGACCCAAGCTTTTATTTTGAACAACCAGTAGCGCAGGTGAAAAGATTAGAAAAACCAAAGAATTAACTGAACATTAGTCATTTTTACTACAGACTGCACACCACCTGTTCTCGATTAGCAAGCATTGGATATGAGAACCAATATCTCAGAGACAAGGCATTTTTGAAAGTAAAATTGTTTATTGATTCCATCATGCTAGAGCAGCAAGAGCACCAAGAGCACCAGCAACCTCCTGGTTGAAACAAATGCAGAAAGAACTGCAGTGTCAGCAACAGAATGTTAAGTAACCAATGTCAGAAACACTTCTCACCATTAGAGCTTCTAGAGGATGAATCCATTACATTTTCCTGTTGATAGATATATGGTTAGTACAAAGGACTTCAAATTCAGAGAGCCAAGTTCAGAGCAGGTTATAGTTACCCATTACCTTGCAGAATCCTTCACTGGTGGTGGATATATGCTTGGTGCACCAATGCCAACATAACTGTCCTTGGGAGCATCTCCACTGTCAACCAGCATAGGCTCCCTAGGAGTGTAGCGGGTTTGGGAGAAGACAGTTCTCCCATTCTCGTAGTGTGATTTGGAAGTGTAGGAATAGATTGGGATGACACCCGACTGTTCAACGATGCTGGCCTGAGAGCTACCAGAGGCACCATCTTCAGTGCTTTTGTAGTGCTTCTGGACCATTTTAGCTGGATACCACACGTCGTGAGGCTGCTGGGGCATAGGGGCCGGTTGCTTCTGTGCCAGATGCCACACTTGCTGAAGCATGGCAGCCGGCTGCTTATGCTGTTGGGACGTTTGCCACAGTTGTTGGGGTATGCCAGTCAATTCCTTCTGAGGTAGATGGATGGGGGCTGGTTGCTTCTGCTTCTGTGGAAATTGAGCTGGATGCCACATTTGCAGAGGTGGCTGGGGCATGGCGGTCAGTTCAATTTGCTGATGAAGTTCAGCGGCTGGTTGCTTCTGCAGCTGGGACTTTTGAGCTGGATGCAACACGTCCAGGGGCATGGTGGCTGGTTGCTTCTGCAGCATGGTGGCCAGTTGTTTCTGCTGCTGGGGCATTTGAGCTGGATACCATGCATGCTGGGGTATAGCTGTTGGTTGTTTCTGCAGTAAAAGCATTGGGGCCAGTTGCTGTTGGGGCATTTGAGCTGGATACCACTCTTGCTGGGGCATGGCGGTCGGTTGCTTCTGTGGTAAAGGCATTGAGGCTGCTTGCTTCTGCTCCTGGGGAAATTGAGCTGGATGCCACACTTGCCGAGGTGGCTGGGGAATGGCGGTCAGTGCCATTTGCTGCTGAGGTTCAGCGGCCGGTTGCTTCTGCAGCTGGGGCTTTTGAGCTGGATACCATGCTTGCTGGGGTATGGCGGTCAGTTCCTTCGGTCGCTGAGTTGCAGAGGCTTGTTGCTTCTGGACCATTTTAGCTGGATACCACACATCGTGAGGCTGCTGGGGCATGGGGGCCAATTGCCACACTTGCTGAAGCATGGCAGCCGGTTGCTTATGCTGCTGGGGCATTTGAGCAGATTGCAACAGTTGTGGTGGAATGGCGGTCAGTTCCTTCTGCGGTTGATTCTGGGGAAATTGAGCTGGATGCCACACTTGCTGAGGTGGCTGGGGCATGGCGGTCTGTTCAATCTGCTGCTGAGGTTCAGCGGCCGGTTGCTTCTGCTGCTGGGGCTTTTGAGCAGGATACCACACTTGCTGGGGCATGGCAGTAAGTTGCTTTAGCAGCATTTGAGCTGGACGCAACACTTGCTGTGGTTGCTGGGTTATGGCGGCCGGTTCCTTCTGCTGCTGGGGTTTAGTAGCTAGTTGCTTTTGCTGCTGAGGCATTTGAGCTGGATGCCACACTTGCTTGGGCATGGTGGCCGGTTGCTTCTGGGGTGGAGGCATTAGGGCTGGTTGCTTCTGCTGCATTTGAGCTGGATACCATACTTGCTGGGGCATAGCTGTTGGTTGTTTCTGCGGTACAGGCATTGGAGCCGGTTGCTTCTGGGGCATGGTGGTCAGTTCCTTCTGCTGCTGAGAACTAGTAGTTGATTGCTTTTCCTGCTGGGGAATTTTAACTGGATACCACACTTGCTGTTCCTTCTGATGCTGAAGTTCAGTAGCTGGTTGCTTCTTGGGCATTTGAGCAGTATACAACACTCCTTTAGGCTGCTTAGGATAACTGGCCGGTAGAGTCTGCTGTTGGATCATGGCGGACGGTTGCTTTTCCTGCTGGGGCATTTGAGCTGGATACATCATTTTCTGAGGTGCCTGGGGCATGGGGGCCAGTTGATTTTGCAGAATGGCAGCCAGATGTTTCTGTTGCTCTTCAGTCAGCTGCGCTTGCAATGGAGCTGTTGGAGAGTTGTAATTACCATATCCTTTAGACCTAAGTGAGCCTGCATAGAGCCATGCGGCATCAGAACCTGGTGCAGGACTCCCATCACCTAGGTTAGAAAAAAAGTAAAGTGAAATGCCCGCCTTTGAAGTTATTGGAACCACAACTGCTATTTGAAATTAATGTGTAGAAACTTACTTGATGTAGAACAGGTTATCCCTCCAATTAGCAGGTAACAAAGCCAAGAAACTCTTAGGGGGGAAAAGTATGTTAGAAACATAGCTACCTGAAGGACAAGGGAAACAAACTAGATCAATACTTTTAAAAACTTACCTGAAAGCGATTCTAATCATCACGGCCATTTTGCACCTCAAAACCTCCCCAGTAATCAGAACTGGTAGGCTTTTTGGTTGCTCCTTTAAATCAAATCCCAGACCCTTCTAATGTCATTGGATAATTAAGGTCAGCTGTAAGCCCTTGAACTACATTTGAGTCCTAATTACAAATTGACCCCTAAATCCTTCACCCTGGACTAAACACTTCTGTGAATCAGACATGATTGAATAGGTATAAGGAATATGGCCACAATTGCATCCAGCCTATCAGAAGGCAAGGTGAAGCAATTTCCATATTGCTTTAACCTATCTGATCGTTTCAAATGCCCATAAGTGACTAAGTGGTAGGTGTAGGGGCTAGGGGTTGATTTGGAATTCAGAATTTACTCAGGTGTGGTTGATTCTCTAATTGAGTTCCTGACAGGTTTGACAGCCCTTATTCTAAAACACACTTCAAACTCATTACACGGAGGACTGAGTGTCTGTGGGTTTTCGTTCCTTCCTTGTACTTGATTGCTGAATTAAGGCACTAATTACTCCCCTCACCTACAGTAGTTGTCTAGATCTTAATTGAAAGGAAAAAACAAAAACCTACAGACACTAGGCCCTCCATAGAATGAGTTTGACACCCCTGCTCTAAAGTAGGAAACACATTTTGTCTTGACACTTCATTGATCGGTATAAATTATTGCTTGTACAAAATTCACTTTGGTTCATTTGAAGATTAGAGGCTAAATGAGGAGTTAGGCACCATTATTTTACACATGCCTTCTTTTAAACAGTGCGTTTCATTCAGCATAGCAACAGTAGATGATTAACATGTTTCAGTTGCACATAGTGCAACATCTTGGACAAATTCTGAATTTAGACAGACTCCAATTAAATACTCACATCATGCAAACACACCACACACATATGCTTTTGATGATCCGAGTCTTTAATTTTTCAAACGCAAACATATAGTAGGGCTGGTTTGAGTGGCAGGGCTAAAGCAACTGACTGTAGACCAAAGTCAAGAAGTAAAGTCAGGAGAGGTGCATCTGCGACAACCGAAATGCGGATACTAATGTCTTTATCCAAGAGTAAGGCTCAGATCACCATGGCAGTGTTGCCATTGTTTATAAAAGGTTTCCTTTATAATGTAAAAAAAACATGTCTCCAACACCCACTAACAAACTGAAATAATTAGTGTGTACATTATACAATCAATAAATGAGAGAGCCTCAATCACATCATTCATTTATGCACTGTAGGCTACATATGAATTTTAGCAAGTTGGTTCCTGTTTCAGTCATGTCTTTGATCGCGTGGGTCAAACAAAAACACTAATGATTGGTTGACAATGGAGCCCCCACAGGACAGGTGATGGCTGCAGGATGAAGTTGGTGAAGAGCAATTGCAGAAACTTGGAGTTTATGCAGATTTTTGTCAAGTATATGCAGTTGACATATAGACTATTTCAATTAATTTCAAATACATTCAAAGTAAGTATTCTTTTATTTTGAAAAGATAAGTTAAATGTTATGTATTTGGAAATAAACTTGGAAAGTGTTGAAAAACTCAAAATCACACACTAATTTACACTCTAATGTATTAAATAGGTATTTGAAAATACTGTCAAATAATACAATTTGTATTATAACCCAGATATAACCCAGATACTGAAGTACACATGTTTTTGAACACAGGTCTGCACTTAAATGTAGCATTTGTATGTAAATACACAAAGATGTATTGTATTGTAGTATACTGCATCATATTCTATTGTATTTGTTGTTTCTTTGCGATTGCATTTGAAATCCTCAACTGTTATTTTTTCAGAAGACAGATTCCAATTCTTCTTTCTCTGTTAGACCCTCCAGGCCCTATTAGTCTACTGAGGTCAGTCAGTTGTGATTGTAACCATCACATCCAAAATCTCAGTGGTGAGTAGCCACTGAGCTGTTGTCAACTCGCAGATGGCAGACTTGCCCTCACATAAACACACACCATGCCTACCAGAGCACACACATAGCCTACATAAGATTCAGGCAGAAATCAATACTGGCTCCAAAAAACACACAATTATTGTCACAAAGCTAATTATTTACATTCATTTATTTGTTTATTTTACAACTCAGTTTTAGGATCAGGTTCTCCTGCCTGCTTCACCTCCTAAAAAGATGAAAAAAGTTTGAGAAGCAATATAGATACATTAAATGGAGGCCACACAGTATAATTTATTGCCTCTTTCTACATATTATCAAAGCCACTGAAACGTATACTGCGCCATAGATATGGGTTCAAAATGAATTTGTTTCTTTCAAATACGTATTTACCTGCTCTTAATTGAGCTTGCCTGGCACAATGGAACCAATAGAATAGTCCAAAAAGTGCAAACCCTGTCCATCTGTCGCTCCAGGCAGGCTGAATCAACCCTCAAAGGCATTTGAAAGAGAACCAATACTATTTGAACTCAGGTTTGTTTTGACCTCTGACCTTGAGATTGCCTAGTATGAGTGACTGGCAGAATTCCCGCACACGCTCGGTGGAGATCTCTCCCTCGGGCATGAGCCACTTCATATCTGAGTCGCCATCGTAAATGCCCACGCGGGGAAGGTCACGTGAAGTCAGGC
Organism: Salvelinus fontinalis; assembly: GCF_029448725.1. Classification (NCBI taxonomy): domain Eukaryota; kingdom Metazoa; phylum Chordata; class Actinopteri; order Salmoniformes; family Salmonidae; genus Salvelinus; species Salvelinus fontinalis. Next base: position 10,530,556 of record NC_074704.1, read on the forward strand.
CGAAGTAGCCCAGAGATTTCTCATTGGACTTCACCCCGTGTACCAGCACAAACAGGAACTGTGACAAAGAAATCATGGTAATATTCAGTAGAGCACACTGTAGCAAATACGTTTGACAACCAAAACTAAAACTAAAATCAGTGGTTTTATTGGACGAGTCCAATGTCAAAAGTAGTTCAATATATATATGAATTTTGTTGATGGGCAGTTCCTTATCTCCTGCATTTGGTAAGGGTTTTCTCAGTTCACAGAGCAGTTCAAAACATCTGACTCCATTGATCCAAATTACATATTAAATTCAAGATTCAATGAAATAGTTGATTCAAAAGAACCGATTCCAAATAGGGGATTAGGGACATTATCTCAAGATTTGAATCAAATGGCCGATATAACAGAGATTTTGTTGAGTCACTCTTTTCAGGTCCAGTTGCTGCTTGCCTGCTCTCACCTTTCCAACAAATTCTGGGGCCAGAGCTCCTAGTCGGTCCTTGAGCTCTTTATAGTCACCACTCCCCCTGTTGATGAAGAGCAGGAGGTGTGCCTTCACCTCAGACTGGAACAGACCCACTGCTGTCTGAGAGGAGAGAGAGAGAGCTATAGGAAATAGATATCAACAGAGGCATGTGACAGTACATTAACTGTCTGTAGGTATAGTCTGGTTATATGACTGAACATGAAAGGCTAATAATACAAAGATGTGATGGCAAGGTGGAATCATGACAAGGCTAGTAATAACTGTTAATAGGTGCTGTTGTATAGAGTAGTGTGTAAGGTGTAGATGAACAGTGCTGTGGTCAGTGACTACCACTTGGTTGTACTCGGTGATGTAGCGAAGCTCGTTCATGGTGATAAAGCGAGCAAGACCGTCCGCCTCCACTTTCTTGGTCTCAGAGAGCTGAAGGTTGTCTTGGTGGTTATCTGCCTGAACACACACACATAGATCACATTTTTCAGTTGATATTTTCTCATACATTTGTTGTCAAAGTTGTTGTAACGGGAGCCAAGCAGGTGATTTCTGATGGACAGAGTGAAAGGTGTGGTGTAGTAGTTTACCTTTCTGAAGATGGCGATAGTGTCAGACACGATGCTGAGTTTGGCCCATGCCTCCTTATCGCTGCACAGAGCCACAGGGATATGCTTCACAGTCTTAGCTGCCTCCACAAACTCCTTGTAGCCAAAAGTCTCCTCTGAGGGAGTCTGAGAGAGAGAGGGAAAGAGATGGCGAGAGAGAGGGTGCAGACAGAGAGGGAGAGAGAATGTTCGAGTCTAATAACACTCACTACAGTGATATACTATTGAAGTCTGTTTTTGAGATTCAAATTGGCACTTAGTCCAAGTGAATTTCAGTGAATAATATTTTGGTCCCTTGTATTTGTCATAGAATCATCCTCAAAGAATGTCTTGAAATAATATTTTGGTCCCCAGCAGGTAAACGGCAGCCCACCATATTTTCTCTCTCTCTCTCTCTACCTGTCCTTCCCTCTCTCTAATAGGCCTTTAACATGTGTTTTTCCCCTCCTGACTTGTATTGTTGTCCTGAGCATGTGTCTCCTCGTCCCTGTCAGTCCCTGTCAGTTCCTGTCAGTCTCAGTGTTGGTGCCCTCTGTCTATCTGTCAGTTTTTAAATAGGGTAATTATATGTTGAGTAGAATCCTCTCCCTCCCTCACACCCACACACATATTCTGGATAATTTCATAACCCTATCTCCCTGTGTGTGACACATGACACATGACACATCTCTCTCTCTCTCTCTCTCTCTCTCTCTCTCTCTCTCTCTCTCTCTCTCTCTCTCTCTCTCTCTCTCTCTCTCTCTCTCTCTCTCTCTCTCTCTCTCTCTCTCTCTCTCTCTCTCTCTCTCTCTCTCTCTCTCTCTCTCTCTCTCTCTCCTCCCCCCCCCCCCCCCTCCACTCCCGCTCTCTCCTATATTCTCTCTCTCTCTCCTCCACTCCTTCTCTCCACCCTTCACCCACGCTCTGTTTACACTTGTTTAGAGCGACCTCCTCTGTGCCAATTCCTCAGATGCGTCCTCATTTCCTTGTCCAGCGGCCCATCGTCCCCCGCACACTGAGTTTGGCCAAAGGGCTCGGGCCACCGCTTGGCACTCTGGGACGGCCGCCTACTATCCCCAAGGCAACGCCAGCTAGTCACTTCCTGTGCCCCGTGTGTGGCCACAGGAAATAGTTTCTCGCCAAACCTGACAGCAGCTGGGACTGTAGCTACGAACACACAACAGTGCACAGGAAGGAATGCATGTTTTTTTTTTTGTTCTCGTCTCAAATCTGAGTTATGGTTCAATTTGCCCTCGGTTATATCTGGCTGGCCGCGTCCGGCCGCACGTTAGTGGTGTAGCGTCTAGCCAACGATGCTAAAAATCTGCTGTGGTTTTGTACCATCGTGATGTGTCCACCTTACTCAGGCCTACAGTAGGTTACTGTACACGTTACATTTCCCTCCCTCCCCTCCCATCATGCCCTTCCCACGCTTGTTTCCTGTCTGACCTCAAAGAACCCGATGACGACCACCTCAGAGGCTTCGATGAAGGCCTCGGCTGCAGTGACATCACTCAGGGTTGGGAGGGCGCTGTCTGTAGGGAGAGAGAGAGAGAGAGAGGGGGGGGGGGGTTGATGAAATTAGTTGAACAAGCCCTAACCCAACTACCTACACTAGTTCCATCTCTTTAGAAACACGGAGAGGAAAAATGCATCAATCTGTAGAACGGCTCTCAGAAAGCCAGTCATAGGCTCAATCCCAATGTCAATTTCAGCATACCATTTAGAATGAAGCAATGTACTGGGCATGTATTAGGGGTATACTAGTGGGGTATACTAGTGTGTATATTAGTGTGCATATTGTAACATAGAGGTCAAAAAGATAGAAGAGAATATCACACCATTCAGGAAGGACTTTAAAGAAAACAGGAAATAAAGACTAAAAGATAGATGTCTAGGAAATCTAACAACATGTACACGACCAAAGACAAAGAGATTCTTACCTTTAGCTATGACTGATGCGGCCAGGAGGGAGAGAAACAGAGAGAGCAGCGGTATCATAACTGTATCAGCAGGCTGTAGACAAAGAAGAGCCTCAGAGAAGTTTGTACGTTTTTGATTCTATGCCGGACGGTTGAGTTTTAGGTTGGAGTCTGTGTCCGTCTGTCCATGTGTGTGTCGTGTCCCTCCTTCCGTCCCTCTGTACCTCAGGGTCTGCCACATGGCCGTTTCCTCGTGCTGCTGATTGGTGCCTGTATGAGAACCTGACAGGTGTTATTGATAGGTTAAGATCAGTGAGTGTTGGACTACGTGTCACCGTGTCAGTTCATGAGTGTGGCTGGGTGGGTGGGCGTGCATACACACGTGTATGACTAAGAATGTACTTCCTAACCTGAGGATACACATGCAAAATGTTTTTTTTTTTTTTACTTCAGAATCTCAATATGAAAAAATCCCAAGCAGTCAAATCTGTCACATATTTTCAGCCTATACAGACACCTCACTCAACAAGGATGTATATCTCTAGTATAATCCAGATTGTACGGTACATAAACATCTGTAGTGTCTAAATGGTCTAGTCAATTTGAAGTGAGCATATATTTTCTTTATCCCTTTTTCCCTACTCATTCTGTAATGTCCTGCTGTTCACCTAAAAGAAAGCATTATTTTTCTGACAGAGCAATGCCACTTTATAGGAATTGGATTTGTATGCATATCCGTTCAAACAATGCAGGATTGGATGTGGCCCTCCCTCCTGTGGTGACTTGATCACACTGCACTCTGAATCAGCAGGGTGTGTGTACCTACCGGTGGCACTGGTCTGGCCATATTGGTGGCACGTAACAGGCAGCTGTTTGGTCTGACTGACCCTAGAGAAGTAGATTTAGATTGTTGAATATGTAGTGTCATTTATTTATTTCAAATAAAGTTTCAATTAAAAGCAACTTGAGGATTCCAAGAGGAAATGTGTGCTGAAAATTAGAGTATTTGTTTAAGGTGTATAGGTTTTCTATATTATAGAGTCTGAGTACGTAAACTACCCAAAGTACAGTACACTATGTGCCATTTAAAAATGAACCAACGAGCGGCTTAAAGGAATACTCCATTCAAAAAGGATCTTTTGGTATTTTTTACATTAGTCCACTGTTGAACTAACTTGCAAAACATATCCTCATGATGATGTGGGAAGTTACAATTATCTTTTTGAAAGTCCTATGTCTTGAAAACTTGATCGCTGACATTCAAAGCCTTTTGGGACTAATGAAAGAAATACCAACATTTCATTTTTGAGGAAATTATTCCATTAAAATGAAAGCAGTTCCCACGTTTGAAAAGATTGCCCTCTAATACCAGAGTCATTTGTGTCACAGTCCTGCTAGATGTTTCATAAACAGCTTGTAACCAGCTCAAGACTTGTCATAGTGAGGGTAACTTGCCAGGTGTGGACTGTCCTCAATCTTAAGGGAATCCTCCTTGGTTAGTGCAACCCAGGATCCCTGGGACATCACTACCCTAAACCCTAACCTTAACCCTTACCGTAACCTTCCTTAACCATTTTTTATGTCACCTTCAGTGGGGTAGGGATATACCGAAGATCCCGGATAGCAAGGACCAATCCTCCTTAGTGATGAGTTGTGGGACATCCCTATCAGCAATAACCTAAGTGACCATGTAGAGTTCTCACAACTAGATATGAAGAAAAATAATTACCATATTTTTACTTGTTTATAATATTGTAAAACAATTGAATTGAATGGGAGTTCATTTCATATTATCCACGACTGTAGATTGTGTCGCTTGCCACATTCCAAGTGCTTCATGTCCCTCTTACATACTGCAACTTCCTGTATCTACACTACAGTATAGGAAACATGTAGGTATAACCTGCTGGTTGTGCAATACCTTGCAATGTCAACTGAATGATGAAGGTTGATGATGTCAAGTATCCTGAAATGTGTCAATGTTGGCTTAGCTTTCTTTGACGATGTGAACTTGTGAATTTATAGCAAAAGATCCCTCAACATGCTCTAGTCACATCTCATATCGGGTCTCAAGCAGGCCCTTTTTTGCTTCATCCACTCCAATCAATATAGGAGAAAGTTACATACACATGACCCATGTTTCTGAACAAGTGGTTAATATCAGATAATAAGTAACCTGATGAATAAGGGTTGAAACGTCGCCATTAAAAACCTCATGAGAGCAAAGCAGTGTTCTAAGTCTCCGTTTACCTTTTGTCTCTTTCTAACCACCTCAATGTCTGCAATGTCTGCATGGGGCTCCCGAGTGGCGCAGCGGTCTAAGGCACTGCATCTCAGTGCTAGAGGCGTCACTACAGACCCTGGTTCGATTCCAGGCTGTATCACAACCGGCTGTGATTGGGAGTCCCATAGGGCGGCGTACAATTGGCCCACAGTTGTCCGGGTTTAAATAAGGGTTAAATTTTAAAAATCCTGAAATATATTGAGACAAATTCCTTTTGGGAAACCGGAACCTGGTCAGTCCCTAGATAGGAGACCAGATGGAGATGGAAGTGGTGTTGGAGGGCCAGTAGGGGACCTCTTCCCTCTGGTCTTAGGAGATTCCAATGCCCCAGGGCTGTGAAGGGGACATTGTCCTGAGTAGGGTGCCGTCTTTCGGATGGGACATTAAATGGGTGTCCTGACTGTCTGTTGTCATTAAAAATACCATGGCACTAATCGTAAGATTAGGGGTGTTAACCCTGGTGCGGTACCCTGGCCAAATTCCCAACCTGGCACCTTTCAATCATGACCACCTAATCATCTCCCTGATTCCCAATTGGCATATATCACTCCTCTTCTCTCCACCATGATAGGTGATGTGTGTTGAGCGCTCTGGTTCAAATTAGTTGCCGTACATCACCCAAGTGGGTGCTACACATTGGTGGTGGAAGAGGTGAGTTTTCCCCCTTGCTATGTATAGCGCTTTGAGCAGTGAGCACCTACGGTAGGTGGATCAAAGGTGCTATATAAACGCAATCAATCATTATTATTATTATTATTAGAAGTTACAATGAGTATACAATACAACAACAACAAAAATTCCATGGATCTTATCCATTGATGATGTAAATTCCTTCATGATGAAGGTTAATTTTACACAGTAACTTGTATAAATAGCTTTTTAAACTCAATTTACAGTCATTAATGCGGTTCCCTGGCGTTGTCTCTGAAGTCATCACAGTTTGTTTGAGGCAAAAGCTGATCTGTAGATTACAAAGCCTCACCGTCTTCTGAGTTATTAACAGGCGAAGACAAATTTACATCCCAAATGCTTTCCCTATTCCCTACATAGTGCAGTACTTTTGATCAGACCACCGGGTTCTATTCAAAAGGAAGGCAGGGAATAGGGTGGGGAATAGGGTGCCATTTGTGACTCAAGCAGAGCCTACCAGAAGAAAGACAAGGGAAAGGGGGATATCAAATGGAGGCAGCCAATCCTTGGCTCAGGATTACGAAGGAGGGAGGAGCAGGGAATAAAGCCACGTTAGGGCAAGAGTTAAATCTGTCTAAATGTTCTCCCTAAACAGAAGTTATATAACGTTTAACCCACTAGTGCTGGAGGACGTCTGTACTGAACACCATTGGTGTTGGCAGACTCACTCCACGCCCATGTGGTACAGAGTTTACCTTGTATCTTTATTGACCTTTTATTTCAGTATTTGCACTGTCTCAATGCACACTCTCAGGACCCAAAACACTCGCACTCACTGTCACTCCAACACACACACACAAACGCTCTCTCCATCATTTGCTCACTCACACATAATATGCACATACATTTATGCTGACTCTACACACTAGCCGCACCCACTCACATACAAGCTGCTGCTACTCTGTTAAACTCATATCCTGTTGCCTAGTCACCTTACCCCTATACATATCTACCTCCATCACTCCAGTATCCCTGCATATGTAAATATGGTATTGGAATTGAGTTCTAAATATTTGCTGTTCATACAGTACCATTTAAAACAGCTTTGCACACTCTTGGCATTCTCTCAACTAGCTTCATGAGGTAGTCACCTGGAATACATTCAATTAACAGGTGCTCCTTGTTAAAAGTTAATATGTGGAATGTATTTCCTTCTTAATGCGTTTGAGCCAATCAGTTGTGTTGTGATAAGGTAGGGGTGGTATACAGAAGATAGCCCTATTTGGTAAAAGACCAAGTCCATATTATGAACAGCTCAAATAAGCGAAGGGAAAGACAGTCCATCATTACTTTAAGACATGAAGATCAGTCAATCCGGGAACATTTCAAGAACTGAAAGTTTCTTCAAGCGCAGTCGCAAAAACCATCAAGCGCATTGATGAAACTGGCTCTCATGAGGACCGCCACAGGAAAGTAAGACCCAGAGTTACCTCTGCTGCAGAGAATAAGTTCATTAGAGTTCCCAGCCTCAAATTGCAGCCCAAATAAATGCTTCACAGAGTTCAAGTAACAGACACATCTCAATATCAATTGTTCAGAGGAGACTGTGTGAATCAGGCCTTCATGGTCGAATTGCTGCAAAGAAACCACTACTAAAGGACATCAATAAGAAGAGACTTGCTTGGGCCAAGAAACACGAGCAATGGACATTAGACCAGTGGAAATCGGTCCTTTGGTCTGATGAGTCCAAATTTGCAATTTTTGGTTCCAACCTCTGCGTCTTTGTGAGACACAGTGTAGGTGAACGGATGATTTACGCATGTGTGGTTCCCACCGTGAAGCATGGAGGAGGAGGTGTGATGGTGTGGGCGTGCTTCGCTGGTGACACTGTGACTTATTTAGAATTCAAGGCACACTTAACCAGCATGGCTACCACTACATTCTGTAGCAATATGCCATCCCATCTGGTTTGGGCTTAGTGGAACTACCATTTGTTTTTCAACAGGACAATGGCCCAACACACCTCCAGGCTGTGTAAGGGCCATTTGACCAAGAAGGAGAGTGATGGAGTGCTTACTTAGTTTTTTTCATATTTCTTTATTACTATTATTTTTTTGTAATACATTGTTATTGATTATTGCATTGTTGGGCTTTGAGTTTGCAAGAATGACATTTCAATGTACTTGTAACAATGTCACATTAAAACTTGAAGTTGTAAAGTCTGCTTCCATCTCACACCCTTAAACACGTAGATCCCCTGAACACAGCTCACTCTCCAGATCCCAATCATCTGAATTCTGATCACCTGTTCACACACCTGTATGTCATTATCACACACTATTTAGTTCAGTTCTTTGCACCTCATCACTATGAGGTATTGTTTGTTTTGTGACACATGTCTTTTGGAGCTCTGTTTCCTGTGATTTCCTCTTCCAGTGTATGATTGTTTTTGCCTGCCTTGAAAACGACACCTTTTGTCTATTCCTTGCCTGATTTCCCGGACTACGTTAATAACCTTTTCCCTGCCTGTACTGTTGCCCTTTTGGATCCCCTGTGCCCCTGGACCCAGTTACCTGCCTCCTCCTGTGGTCCTTTGCAATAAACACCTGCTGCACCCTGCACTTGAAACCAGCTCTCTGTCTCCCCTCGTGTTCATTACAGATGTAGGACCTTCATTTGAGCCAGTTTGCTACAGCAGGAAAACAATCCTGCAGCAACAGGAAATGTGAATTATGTGGATTATAATTTATGGACATTTTTGTAGTGGTTGATGGAATTTTCAAAAGGGAAAATCAAAGTCTGAAATGTCAAAGTGGTTTTTTTTGTATTTCTTCCCTACATTGCAGGAAAGTTCTAATTAAGATCCTTCATCTGTAAAACTAGTCCCAAGAACCAGGGAGTCATTGATTTCCACAACAAAGGCACCAGTCTATATGGAGATTGTGCAGACAATATTATGTAAGACATTTGAAGACACCCTTCAATGAATAAATGACATTGAGTTGCTATTGGCAGGTTGCTGAGAATGTATCTGTTTTGTTATATTGCATCACAACAACGATGGCAAGAACAAGTAAAGACCATAAACAAACTGACCCAACACAAAGTTGGTTGTCTAACACATATACAGTGCATTCGGAAAGTATTCAGACCCCTTGACTTTTTCCATATTTTGTTACTTTACAGCCTTATTCCCAAAAAAAATCATCAATCTACACACTATACCCCATAATAACAAACAAAAACAGGTTTTTAGACATTTTTGCTAATTTATATGTACACTGCTCAAAAAAATAAAGGGAACACTTAAACAACACAATGTAACTCCAAGTCAATCACACTTCTGTGAAATCAAACTGTCCACTTAGGAAGCAACATAAATTTCACATGCTGTTGTGCAAATGGAATAGACAAAAGGTGGAAATTATAGGCAATTAGCAAGACACCCCCCAAAAAGGAGGGATTCTGCAGGTGGTGACCACAGACCACTTCTCAGTTCCTATGCTTCCTGGCTGATGTTTTGGTCACTTTTGAATGCTGGCGGTGCTCTCACTCTAGTGGTAGCATGAGACGGAGTCTACAACCCACACAAGTGGCTCAGGTAGTGCAGTTCATCCAGGATGGCACATCAATGCAAGCTGTGGCAAAAAGGTTTGCTGTGTCTGTCAGCGTAGTGTCCAGAGCATGGAGGCGCTACCAGGAGACAGGCCAGTACATCAGGAGACGTGGAGGAGGCCGTAGGAGGGCAACAACCCAGCAGCAGGACCGCTACCTCCGCCTTTGTGCAAGGAGGTGCACTGCCAGCGCCCTGCAAAATGACCTCCAGCAGGCCACAAATGTGCACCGCCAGCATTCAAAAGTGACCAAAACATCAGCCAGGAAGCATAGGAAGAGAAGTGGTCTGTGGTCACCACCTGCAGAATCACTCCTTTTTTGGGGGTGTCTTGCTAATTGCCTATAATTTCCACCTTTTGTCTATTCCATTTGCACAACAGCATGTGAAATGTATTGTCAATCAGTGTTGCGTCCTAAGTGGACAGTTTGATTTCACAGAAGTGTGATTGACTTGGAGTTACATTGTGTTGTTTAAGTGTTCCCTTTATTTTTTTGAGCAGTGTATATTGTTTACTGAAATATCACATTTCATAAGTATTCAGACCCTTTACTCAGGACTTTGTTGAAGCACCTTCAGCAGAAATTACAGCTTCAAGTCTTCTTGGGTATGATGCTACAACATTTACATTTACATTTTAGTCATTTAGCAGACGCTCTTATCCAGAGCGACTTACAGTAGAGTGCATACATTTTTATTACATTTTTTTACATACTGAGACAAGGATATCCCTACCGGCCAAACCCTCCCTAACCCGGACGACGCTATGCCAATTGTGCGTCGCCCCACGGACCTCCCGGTTGCGGCCGGCTGCGACAGAGCCTGGGCGCGAACCCAGAGACTCTGGTGGCGCAGCTAGCACTGCGATGCAGTGCCCTAGACCACTGCGCCACCCGGGAGGCCCGTGAGGCCCTACAAGCTTGGCACACCTGTAAGCTCTGTCAGGTTGGATGGGGAGTGTCGCTGCACAGCTATTTTCAGGTCTCTCCAGAGATGTTCCATCGGGTTCAAGTACGGGCTCTGGCTGGGCCACTCAAAGACATTCATAGACTTGTCCTGAAGCCACTCCTGTGTTGTCTTGGCTGTGTGCTTAGGGTTGTTGTCCTGTTGGAAGGTGAACCTTCGCCCCAGTCGGAGGTCCTGAGCGCTCTGGATCAGGTTTTCATCAAGGATCTCTCTGTACTTTGCTCCATTCATCTTCCCTTGATCCTGACTAGTCTCCCAGTCCCTGCTGCTGACAAACATCCCCACAGCATGATGCTTCCACCACCATGCTTCACGGCAGGGATGGTGCCAACTTTCCTCCAGACGTGATGCTTGGCATTCAGGCCAAAGGGTTCAATCTTGGTTTCATCAGACCAGAGAGTCTTGTTTCTCATGGCCTGACAGTCCTTTAGGGGCCTTTTGGTAAAATCCAAGTGGACTGTCATGTGCATTTTACTGAGGAGTGGCTTCCATCTGGCCACTACCATAAAGGCCTGATTGGTGGAGTGCTGCAGAGATGGTTGTCCTTCTGGAAGGTTCTTCCATCTCCACAGAGAAACTCTGGAGCTTTGCCAGAGTGACCATCGGGTTCTTGGTCACCTCCCTGACCAAGGCCCTTCTCCCCCGATTTCTCAGTTTGACCTGGCGGCCAGCGCTAGAAAGAGTCTTGGTGGTTCCAAACTTCTTCCATTTAAGAATGATGGAAGCCACTTTGTTCTTGGGGACCTTCAATGAGGCAGACATTTTTTGGTACCCTTCCCCAGATCAATCCTGCCTCGGAGCTCAACAGATAATTCCTTTGACCTAATGGGCATGGCTTGGTTTTTGATCTGACATGCATGTCAACTGTGGGACCTTCTATAGACAGGTGTGTGAGTCTCATAGCAAAGGGTCTGAATACTTATGTAAATAAATAAGTTAAATAAGGTAAAACCTGTTTTCGTCCTTATGGGGTACTGTGTGTAGATTGATGAGGAAAAATTATTATTTAATCAATTTTAGAATAAGACTGTAATGTAACAAAATGTGGAAAAGGTGAAGGGGTCTGAATACTTTCTGAATGCATTGTGTTAAGAGAGAGAATTCAATAAATAACATTGGATGATTTCTTTGTTTAACCTCAGAAGACACCCTCTGAAACCATTAGTTCAGCTGAAGATAGTGGGAACATTGACCAAAAACCTCTGAATTTCAATTTAGGTTTCCCATGAAAAATGATTCGAATTTGAAAACGAATCACCAAAAAGCGGAGAGTTGTATAAGCTTTATGAAATGTCACACACAAACATTCTCCTCCCAGTCCTCGTCTAGGACTACGTTTGTCTTTTGCTAATGGAGGACATTATGGGGAGGGGCTCAGCATAAGTGGAATAGTTCTCTAATCGTTCCTAATGGGTTCTTAGAAGTTTATTACAAGCACGGCAGAAGTAGAATGTCACTCCTCAACTCCATACAAAAAACACATAATACAACAAGGACTATGTTCACTGGACAGCTGGGTTAGGTTCAATTCATGGGTCAATTCATAGTAAAGCTCACGCAAACACCTTAGTATGATTTGCCCATCATTTTAAATATTTAGACCCAGCTTTCCTTAGTGTTTGAACCAGTTTTTTCAAACGGGGAATTCAACATTGAGGAATAAACAAAAAGGTCAAATTAAGTTGGAATAAATTATGAAACACGAATGGCTCTATTCAATCCGTATCATGGAAGTTCAGCATTACAGCGTGAATGAAATTAGCGGGGACTGCGTTCACAGTAAAAGCTGCATATGTCAGCTCAATCGGAAATGACTATTACATTTCTATCACACAATCTGTAACACTTCAGTGAGACAGATTGAATAGAGCCCAAGTGTAAATCCTAAATAAAGTTTGTTTTAGCTTCGTTTTTTTGTTGCAAACACTTAGTTAAACTGGGCCTTAATAAGACTACAAAAGCTCTTCTCTTAGTATCTCTGCAGTTAACACAATTAGCCCTTGCAACAACTACAGACCACTGATACACTACCCTCTCACCCCTACTAAAACAGTCCCTCTCTCCCTATAAATACCAACCTAAAGATGACTTTACATCAGGGTTACCAATGTGTGTTCATTCATTCAATTACACAACAGCCTACACATGCCAAGACATTATACAGTGCTGTACATACTCATAGTAGCCAGTGCCATGTGTAAGCCTATTACAGGGCCTTAACTCTGCAGGCACGTAGCCCACAGTGGATATATATATACACTGCATCCAAAATGGCACCTTTTTCATTACCCATAGGGATCTGGTCAAAAGTAGTGCACTATGTAGGGAATAGGGTGCCATTGGGCCCTGGTCTAACGTAGTGTACTATGTAGGGAATAGGAGGACATGTGGGAGTCGCAGTATGCTCTGGATGTTATGTCAGGTCAGCTAGCAGCATGGGACGGGCTGGTGGCCAGTGAACACCCAGTAGGATACACAGTACACACGGTCATGCATTGGCCACTGGGTTTACCTCCAGTTTACCTGCAGAGATTAACTCTGACCTCTGGGACAGAGTGCGCGAGCGACAGAGCAAAGGTCAGAGGGGATTAGGTCAGAGGTGTATAAAAGGGGAGGACAGTCGGAGAGGAGGAAGAGAGATACAGCAGGATCTCAGTAGGATCAACCCCGGAGAACTGTTCACTACAGACTGCAAAGACAGGTAGGATGAAACTGCAGCATCCTGCTACGCTCAGCTCTGAGCATTAGTTACCTTTATTGCATGCCCTGTAAGGGTCATTTGGCGTCAATGCCTTAGACAATTGCAGAAAACATTTTAGAGTGTAGAGAATTCGCTGGAAATATTGTACTGTTTCCATGGAGTTGTCTTGTTGAGATTGTGCTCCATTGCTGATGGTCATTGACTGGGTAGCGTTCAATGCACTTGCTTTAGTGCTGGCTCTGGAGAAGTACCTTTGTAGACTTCACAGGAGGTTGGTGTCACCTTAATTGAGGAGGACGGGCTCATAGTTGGAACGGAATAAATGGAATATCAAACTCCTCAAACACATGGTTCTCATGTGTTTGATACCATTCCCGTTACTCCATTCCAGCCATTATTATGAGCCGTCCTCCCCTCAGCAGCCTCCTGTGGTAGACTTGTGTGCTGTAGACATGAGACAGCTCACACAACTGACTCTTGTGGATGAGAGCAGAGCAGGATAACAGACAATGGACTTTTTGAGTGGTTGTAGTCTAATAGAGGCTGGAACTTTTCATTCAACACACGGATAGGCAGGGAATTGAATTGTACTGGAGGACACTAGGAGGAGACCAGCAGACCAATAGACAATACCAGAACACTAGGAGGTCAGCAGACAAATAGGCAATACCAGGACACTAGGAGGAGACCAGCAGACCAATAGGCAATACCAGGACACTAGGAGGTCAGCAGCCAAATAGGCAATACCAGGACACTAGGAGGAAACCAGCAGACCAATAGGCAATACCAGAACACTAGGAGGTCAGCAGACAAATAGGCAATAACAGGACACTAGGAGGTCAGCAGCCAAATAGGCAATACCAGGACACTAGGAGGTCAGCAGCCAAATAGGCAATACCAGGACACTAGGAGGTCAGCAGCCAAATAGGCAATACCAGGACACTAGGAGGTCAGCAGCCAAATAGGCAATACCAGGACACTAGGAGGAGACCAGCAGACCAATAGGCAATACCAGGACACTAGGAGGTCAGCAGCCAAATAGGCAATAACAGGACACTAGGAGGTCAGCAGCCAAATTGGCAATACCAGGACACTAGGAGATCAGCAGACCAATAGGCAATACCAGGACACTAGGAGGCCAGCAGACAAATAGGCACCCTGTGGACACTATATAATGAACACATGCAGATCAGTAGAGCAGCTGTGGAATGTGATGTAGGAGAGATGTTGATTGGCTGTTGACAACAGAATGTCATTCACCTGTACAGGATGCATGTCTAGAGTGGTGGAATAAAACGTGTTTGGGTGCAGAGTATTGCTTGCATGGACAATGAACTCTCAAAAGCATCTGTGTGCAATGTATTCTACGGTAGAAATATACATTATATAGAGTGCAGTTGAAATGGAAGACAGGGGTAGGCTACTACTGGTTCGAAGGGCTAGAAGAACCTTCTAGTTACACAATGTTCTGGTTGAAGTGACCTCAGTTGAACTACAGATTGTAACGCTAACAAGTAGCTTTGGTACTATTTTGGCCTTGGTTAGTACAGTATGGGTTGGTGCCAAATCTAATCTGGTATGATTGGATCAACATAGACCGCTCAGGTGTATTTTAGAGGGATTATCACTCTTGGGGTGCAACGGGATAGAGAGAGGGGGGGGGGGGTGGTAATAACTAGGTATTAGGGAAAGGGGTTTGGATTAAGACAGATTGAGGATAAAACCGATGGAGTTAAAGAAACCGATAATCTACCCCTGACTGCTATCTTGATGGGATTCACTACTGTTATTCAGTTACGTATTTCCCAGCTATCTTATTGACCCTCTTTCCTCTCTCTCGGTAACCAACAGAAATGGCAGACGTTGCAACTGCTGCTGAAAAGAAGGCCCCCCCTAAATTCAAGCAGAGGACTACCCGTACCTTCAAGAGCAAGGCCCCCAAGCCTGGCCAGAAGGGGTGAGTTGGAAACTCCCTTAGAACACACAAATATAACTACTACAACAACAATGAAAACTATTTGCGCATAGGCCTACTAACATAACAAGCGTCCATCCTTACATATCAAACATAACTCCTTTTATACCGTACCAACACACACTTCAATACATCTTTCTCTCTAACTCAACTTCACATTACCACCACAACCCACGTGTCTGCTGTGTCTCTATCCCTTTAGCTCATGGAACTTCTCCCTCTCTCACCAGATTCGGTGACGACATCCCCGGCATGGAGGGTCTCGGCACAGACATCACAGTGATCTGCCCATGGGAAGCATTCGGTGACATGGAACTCAGTGACCTGGCAAAATATGGAATTGTTTAGATGCCCTGCCCCTCCTTCCCTTCCCTCGACCACCCCCTCCACTTCTCTTTCCTTCACTCCCCCTCTCCTCCTCCTTTCTGGACCCTGAGGTCAGGGATTCCGGTACTCTGAACTGATTCTTGTTTTGTTATGCCATCTTGTCCAAGGCTCTTCCACTTCGACATCAGCTCGTTGTTTCAGAGCCGGGCATAATCGGGTGCACCACCGACCCTGAGAGAATTGGTGAAGTCACACAAACACACAGTGATACTTGGGAAATATGCACACACAAGCTTTAAACTGAAGACACATATGACCGAATCTCCTGCTGCCACTGTCCTCCTGTAGAAATCTCACGTAAACGACCAGCTAAACAATGTCCTAACAACTGAAGTCAAATGGCACTCAAGTTATATGAATAAGACATGTAATGTATAATAGTGATGTGCATTCGCTTTTTTGCAGACTGGTAGGTAAATAAATGGTCATGTCAGTGATGCTTACTTCGACACTAGTACAGTTTCACTGGTGCATTTCCTGAGAAAGAAGCTGGACTAAATTTACAATGTTATTAACTTGGGTTTGATTAACCGTCATTTATATCTCCACCATAGTTGGTCTCCTCCCGCCTCCCTTTTTTCTCAACCTGCCCCCGCTCTCCTTGAAAGCACTTTTTATACACAGAAATATATTTTATGTACAAAATAAAATCAATCCACTTTTGTTTTTACAGTGAATGTCAAATGTCTGTGTAATTTGACTGTTCATTTGAGAGCTGATCACTCTTGCAATGTGTCAATCACAAATGAACCCTCTTGAATTATATGAAGAATAACCAATTGAGAAACAGCTACTTCTCCTGGTAGTTTGGCAATACTTCATCAGAAGCAATCAATTAAAATGTACATTTCTTATCTTGGACCCTCAATAACACAAAATACAACTGCCAGCGACTCAAACACACATTAAAACACAGGACAACATAAGAAATTGCTCAGTCCCCTCCTGTACTCCCTGTTCACTCATGACTGCATGGCCAAGCACGACTCCAACATCATCATTAAGTTAGCCGATGACACAACAGTGGTAGGCCTGATCACCGACAACGATGAGACAGCCTATAGGGAGGTCAAAGACCTGGCTGTGTGGTGGCAGGATAATAACCTCTCCCTCAACGTGATCAAGACAAAGGAGAGGATTGTGGACTACAGGAAAAGGAGGAGCAGCATGCCCCCATTCTCATCGACGGGGCTGTAGTGGAACAGGTTGAGATCTTCAAGTTCCTTGGTGTCCACATCACCAACAAACTATCATGGTCTAAACACACCAAGACAGTTGTGAAGTGGGCACGACAAAGCCTACTCCCCCTCAAAAGACTGAAAAGATTTGGCATGGGTCCTCAGATCCTCAAAAGGTTCTACAGCTGCAACATCGACAGAATCCTGACTGGTTGCATCACTGCCTGGTACGGCAACTGCTCGGCCTCTGACCATAAGGCACTACAGAGGGTAGTGCGTACGGCCCAATACATCACTGGGGTCAAGCTTCCTGCCATCCAAGACCTCTATAAGAGGCGGTGTCAGAGGAATGCCCTAGAAATTGTTAAGACTCCAGCCACCCTAGTCATAGACTGTCTCTCTGCTAACGCACAGCAAGCGGTACCGGAGCGCCAAGTCTAGGTCCAAAAGGCTCCTTAAGAGCTTCTACCTCCAAGCCATAAGACTCCTGAACAGCTAATCAAATGGCTACCCAGACTAGTTGCATTCCCCCCTCTTTTACACTGCTGCTACTCTGTTTATTATCTATGCATTGTCACTTTAACTCTACCTACATGTATATATTACCTCAATGAACTGGTACCCCCGCACATTGACTCGGTACCCCTACCCCCTGTATATAGCCTGTTATTTTACTGCTACTCTTTAATCATGTGTTACTTCCATTTTTTACTTAACACTTATTATACTTAAAACTGCATTGTTGGTTAAGGGCTTGTAAGTAAGCATTTCACTGTACCTACACCTGTTGTATTCAGCGCATGTGACATAACATTTCATTTGAAACTGGACACCAAAATAACAACATGAAAGTCACAAACCACAACAAAAGATTTTATATAAAAGATTTTATATGGACATTCACTAACAAAATAGCATAATGGCAGCCAAGGGATAAACATGACAGAGGGGAAGAGATTCATAAAAGGACAGTCACTTCCATTTGAAAGTTTGAAACCTATAGTGATTAAGAAGAACCACCTCACTGTATAATATAATACAAGGAGCCAAAAAAAAATGACAAGGAATGAGCCTACTCCATGGCTCTGTTCCAATATCCACACAAATATACTACTTAGTATGTAGCACTGTATCAAGGTATGAATTCGAAGTAATATGCTGGTATGGAAATTAGAACGTTGCCATTGTGTTCTTGCCTCGTTGTGGCGGCCATTTTTTTTTTGCCCACTGGGCCTGAGTTTTTGACAAACAGCACTGTGCTCTTCATTGCTACACTAGCACCCTAAGCATAAAAAGGGCTAGCTGCCTAGCATTCTCAATTGGGTTTAGTGGTAAAAGATGACTACTGCAACCGAATGCTGTTGGAGTCTGATCGCAAAAGACAGAAAAATCATGCAAAACATTTAGGTCAGGGGTCTCAAACTCTACTTCCTGGAGAACGACATCATGCTAGTTGCCCATGTTGATTGGTTCAATAGGTTGTCAATCATTTATCCACTTTGCTCTGCGTTTCTCAATTTGGTAACAAAAGAAATAGGGCATAAATAACTATCTTTGGCTGTATCTTTTCAGTTATTCATATTTCAGTCCACTTTTGCAATACATGATAATAAAGTCAAATGACCAGAGAAGAAGAGTTTGACCCCTGTTGATGTCTTAGATTAAGTTCACACTGAGAAGAGTGGTACAGCCAGAAAACCGAAGATAAAATGAAAAATAGAGCAAACATTTTAAAATAAACAATGACTGCAGCATTTTGAAATATTGTTTCATAGTAATTAGTTCATGCCCCACATAACATTTTCTTTGTAAAACTGCTTTGAAACATTTACCATTGTACCAACCAAACAATAACACTTACAACCTTTTGTATACTTGGATCATTCAAAACTGCATGCCCTTTAACCTAGACAGCACGCGAGCGTGACGCTCTTCACATTCGTTTTAAACCTCAACCGACTAATTTCAGCACTGAAATGTTAGGAGTCTTTGTCTACGACAGAGCGACTAGGTTACTTCACCAGGGCAGAAGAAGTGCTTGTCAGGCCACTATTCATTCCAACGTATTCTTGTCTGCTGTAAACTTTGGACTTGGAATAAATTGTGAGGCCTGAACATTTCAGCCTTTCCCTATTTTTTTTGGGGGGGGGGGAGAAATACTCAATCCAATGCTTGCCAACCCCCATCACCCTATTTCAGTCTGGACCAAAAAGTCCCGTTTCTTCCATTGAGAAAATGAGTTTGGTAGTTTAGTTTTACATGCTTTCCCGTTTTGTTCGCTCCGTAGATATAGAACACTAGATAGGCTGATGTCATAGTGGCATACCTCTATGGTTCCCTCCCTCGTTGAAACTACCAAAAAGTCCATTCCCCTCTGCCCAAGAAAACAACACAGGAGGGGAAAAGAACATCACATTTCAACTTATCTTGATGGAGGAAATGAAAATGTCACCTTACTTTAGGAGGAACAACAACATTTACCAATAGAAAAAAATATAACAAGAGCTAATGCAACAAATAAAAAGACAGCACTTATAATAATAACCACCATAAGGATAATATATTTATCATACACATGACTAAAAGTGTGCTTTTCTACAAATCTTTGGAGCAAAAAAAAGAGGCAAAAACAACCACATTTGGAAATAGAGTATAAGGATATAGAAATATGCACAATAGTATGGTATTTTGCATTAAATATTTTTCATATTGATGGTGTCCCTCTTTCAACGCCTGTTGACAGAATCTCACTATCTATTACCAACGTAGCTATTCTCAGGAAGACTGTACTTGATGTTTACCTGCTCTTCTAAAAGACAGAACAAGTTAGGGAAATCAATCATATAGCCAAATAATACCTCTCTATCATAACTTCTCAAAGAAATATAACTGAATAAGTTTATTCTAGGACACTAGGTTCTGGTTGTTTCAATGATATCAGTGATATATGTCTCAGCCTAACATTCACAATGCAATAAAAAGCTATCCGGTACCTCTATAGTAGTGATGAAATATTATATAGTTCTGAGTGATTTGTGTATAGCATGAAGTATTGTGAGAATATGATGTTGTGCACTGAAAGTTTAGTTTGGTATAATATTGTGTTATGTAGAGGGGACGTGTAGTGTTGCCCACTGTAGTGAATGGCTTACAGATATTATCTACACTGTAGTCCTAGCCCCTAGACCTCGTTTCTAGGGAAGTGGAAAATGTGTGTAGAGGTGTGCTCAGAGAACCACTGAAACTAACAATAATAACGTAATAAAGACAACGCTATAAATCAGCAATAATAATAATAATAATTTGGTAACTTTTTTTTTCTCTCTCTAAACTAATTTATTTGCATAATTGTAACAATTAAAATTTTAAAGGTTCGCCATTTTCACGGACTAAGAAAACTTTGAGGTAAGGAACAGCTATGATAATCCTTTTACTGCTCAGTTTGAAGTGAGTAATTTCTAATAGTGTTAAAAAAACATCAGTCCATCCCTCTCTCTCTCTGCAATGATGATGTCATGTCCTCTCTCATACTCCTTCACCCCACAAGAGGAAACACGGAGTCACCTCCTCCATTTTGTTTGCAAATTGTCTTTCTGTTCCAAAATGCTTTTGGCGCTCGGTTGCTGTGGTTTCTCGCTCATTCAGGCTCCACAGACATGCAGACACTAGCATAACTAGGCTCCACCTCCATTCTTGATGTATGAATTGTGTATAGTACATGCCACATTACACCTTGGCTGTTATACGTGCGGTAGGGGGTTTGTCTCAGTGTTCAGTTAACGGTCCGGACACCAGTTACATGATAGGCTCTGGAGGTACACTAGCTGGGGGCGACCGTTCTGTGTCTTGTGCTGCTGAGAGTGTCGAGAGGGAGAAACAGGGGGACTATAATACAGCTGTGCAATGGAAACAAGCGGCCATTTGGTTCAAATACACGTTTTTTTCTATTTTCTTTTCTTTGTCAAGGCTTTCTACCAGTCTTTAAAACGGCATTCCTAGTTTTGTTTGAAGCGAAAAAGAGTGGACAGCAGGAGATTTTGAAATATAAATGTTTCCATGGTAGGCTACAAACTTGCGTCAAAGTGTTGCCATCTCCATCCTGGACAGCAGAGGGAGCTCTTTTATAGATTGTTCAAACAGGATGAGAGAGCTCCTGGGAAATGTGGTTATCTTTAGTAGGGGGCAAATCTACTGTAGCCTCCCCTGTACAGTGTGGCCTGGTAGAGAGAGGAGAGGAGGTAAGATGGCAGTTAGTGGGTTAGTGAATGGCTAGATCTTTACCATAGAAGTAGAATTACTAGAATGGACAATCTAATTCTAATTATTTTCTTTGTTGTGGATAGTAATGTAAATAGACAATCGTTCTTACCATAGCTCCTACACCGTAGGCTGCAGCTGTGGCAGGGTTTAGTGCAGCGTGGTAAGGGTCTGTCGTGTACACCCGTCCGTAGCTGGAGACCAGAGATTAGTACATTACAAACCCACAGCTGTGCAACCAAACATGTTCCAGAATAGAAAGTGAAGTAGGCCCACTACTTTTAATTTGAATATGTTAATATATGTTACCTATATATAGTCATAGTACAGTGTGCTACTGCTTTATTTTGTGTTATATATTGTGTCTATCACCCACCCATCACTGTAGGCAGCTGCTGCGGCAGCCGCTGCTCCTGCAGGACCGGCTACTGCAGTCGGCTGAGCATAGCGATACGCAGCGTAGCCACCCTAAAGAAGGAAGGGACAGACAGAGAGAGAGAACACAGTTGTTAGTCCATTTTTATCAACTCCCTCACACAATACCCCAGGAATGAATGAAAGTGAAGCTATGTTACTTTATAACAGCAGAAAAAGGAGAGAGACTAACACAAGCAGCAATAAACAGGTCATCTGGTGCAACATGGCATTCAGAGAATGTAGCAGAGGCCTTTCCCCCGTGTTGGTCTCCCTCCATGACCAACAAAAAACACTAGGGCCTCGGTTTGTGGCAATGATATAGGCCCTGCATCAAGTGTGCTGCAGCTTTTCTTCATTCAATTCATCTGATAATTGATGTTTTGTTGGAGATGGAGGGAGAGACAAAGACGGGAGAAAGTGTGCATAACCCCAGGTGTGAAATCTCCTCCTTCCCATCAAAAACACACCGTTAAAGAAAGGGGGGGATGAATTAACAGGTGATCAGGATCATTATTCCTTTAATGTGGAAAAACGGATGACGAACACACAGGAGACGGCCAGCCAATCCAATTAAGGGGGAGGGGACACACACACGCGCGCATGGTCACAACCAATCGCTGACGCCGGACAGCATGCACCCCAAACTCAAAACAGAGGAGGCCGTCTCCTTGGCAACACACCACTGCATTCTAACCAACAGATCAGTACAGGACCAAGTCCCAGTATTCAGTAACACACACATCTGCTGGGGTGGGGTTAGGGAGGGGATAGGAAGAGGAGGATACAGAGAGAGGAGACGAGAGGAGGAGAATGGGGAAGAGGAGGGG